>NW_019416317.1:716654-718754 GCF_000390285.2 Anoplophora glabripennis
ATGTGGTAATCGATTTTTCATACCCCGTGAAAATTCCGATTTCCAGCTGTCGGACTGAAAAAACGCGGCTTGAAATTTGTCGGACAACAATACTTTTTGACTGAATTAATTATTTACAATTAATTTTACTAAAAATTACCTATGTGGTAATTGATTTTCAATACCCTGTTATTTTGGCATGTTTCGACCGGTAGACACGTCAATGTCGGAGGAATTTCTGTCGGACAAATTTAAATCGGCATTTGCAACAAAATTTCCAGTTACTTAAGCTAAAAATAAAAGATGTGGTCTTGAGTTTTCAAGACCCCGGGAAATTGCCATGTTTTTGGACTTTTGAAAAATGTGTTAGACTCGTCAAAACGAAGCTCCTCAGGAGTTATAAAGTATGTGGTAATCAACTTTCCAGAGGGGGCCTGTACTGTGGACTGTAACCTTATCTTCAATTTTCTGATTAGTATTCCTCCATTCTCACCTTGTACCGAGTTGTACTTTCAATAATACCACTGGGCTCTTGTTATCTGATGTCTTGATATTGTTTTTGATTTTACTGTTTTTTAAACAGCACGAATGTACACTTTTATCTTAATCTCTTCTTTTTTCTCTATACTCGCTCTCTTTCGTGATAACGGTAGGTAAAAATATGACCATACCCAATTTTAAAAGTTTCACTGAACGTAAACGTAAACTTTTACAATGTTCTTACTTAAACCCGCTAAACAGCGACATGCTGGCAATTCTACTAACAGTAAAATATTAATGTGCATATAAATATGCACGGATTTGAGAAACGGTCGAAAATTACCGCGCCGGAGCTATCGGACCATCCTGTAGAGACACATACGCAGCTAGACCGTAACGTATAATTCATTCGTTAAGCGAACTCGACGTGTACGGCTCGGGTCCTTGAAATGCATACAAATTAAATCTTCTACTCATACGGTGTGTTTCCTGCCCAGCTCATGCGAACAGAAGAACAGCATTGCGTAAAATACTAGACGCGATTGTCCATTGTTACATAGCTTACTTGAATTTCGTATCTTATGGGGCAGTAGCGCCGTAAATTTAATTACCGGCCGGGCTCTAAATGGCGGGAAGGCCTCGCGGCCTTGTTAGGTGGAATTTCGCCGACAAAGAAGAGTTTTTCGTGCAATTCGCGGTGTAAATAATAATTTTACCGTTACCGGGAACGTGTCTCTGTTTAGGAAATCTGCAGGTAGCGTATTTTCATGGTATTGTTTGGTTTACAATGGAACAGATCGCGCAATATCTGCCTTCAACTTTTTTGCACAGGAAGAATTAATTGAGAAATCAGATGATGTTCTGTAAAAAGTGTTGTGTGGAGCATATACCAGTAAATGACTTCAATACTGAATACAAATCATATTACTTTTTATTGTAATATACAGTGTGTGAACGGAGACAAAAATAATTTATCTTTTAAATTTTCGTTTAAAAAAAAATTTGTTAAAGAAATCACATTAATATAGAAAAATTTAAATGTCGATGTTGAAAAAAGAAGAAAATGTGATATACTTAATTTTAGAATTCACAAAAAAGGTTATTTGCAATTTAGAAAATAGAAATAAATTTCAAGTTTGACCTTCATATTAATCATTTTATTTTTAATGTTAAAAGACACTCAGCAAAAAAATTAAAGGAGCAGACAAATTTCCTGAGTTTATTTCAAACGAAATTAAACAATATTCAAATAAAAATTCATAGTTGTAGTATAACAACCCTAGGTTCGACAAAAAATAAGTAAACGTAGTTGTGGCCAAAAACATGTGATCGTCATAAGGACTACCTACGTTGTGTGTATCCATTTTTAATTGACCGGAAGGCGCTGGCTACTAACTTTGTAGAGGGGATGTATGGTTTAATTATATAAAACAAAAGCAGAGAAAATACACCTAGCCTTTATTTACATACAATTCAAATTAAACATGTGACAAATAGAAAGAACATCAAAAACATTAACAACCATTTAACATAGAATGAGAGTGCCAGGCTCACCTAGAGCTCCTGTGGGGAAAGAGCATGGCAGAGAAACCCACGATCGTTACTCTTACCACCCAAATATAAATACAAAACAACCGCTAA
>NW_019416317.1:720334-766003 GCF_000390285.2 Anoplophora glabripennis
TTGGATTCAAGAGGTCAAATATTTAAGAATAAGTTGTTTGCACATCGGGCTCCTGGACTATATGGTGCACGTGTGCAAATTAAAACTGGGTTAAAAGGTTACTGAACCACAGGTTACCCTAGGTCGGAAACACGACGTACCGAGTTGTTTATTTGTCTCCGTCCCATTGTTTTTTTATGGAATATACAAGTCTCTCTTCTAATTGCAGTCAATATTTAAATACTGCATACAATTTATCCTCTCTTTATAATTTATCTAGTGAGTGTTGGTTTTTTATGACATTATTTCTGTAACGAAATTGAAATGGTTATGAAATGAAATTTAAATTATTTGAACTTTTGGGGTTTTGTAACTTCAATATTAAATCTTATTTAAAGTGAAACAGCTAATTTCTTTGCAGCCATAATAGTCACATTTGGTCAGATGAAACACACTACTACCCGCACACTACTCGTCGGTGGTATAGCTTTCAGAGGAGATTCGGTGTCAATGTCAATGGCGATCGTTTAATTGGGCCGCATTTTCTACCTGAACATCTGAATGGGCCGCGTTACTAATTTTTAGTAGAATTGTTTGAAAACCTTCCCCTTCGGGCTTACAGCAAATGTTGTTAAAATATTAAAATTATGATGCTAATAAAAACTGATTTTTGGCAAGGCATGCTCAGACCTCGAGGTTCTTGCTGGGCAACAATAACAATTTAATATGTTGATTGCATAAATAAAAAATAATTTATAGCATTTTAAATTATTATTGGTTGACGTGAGCAAAACCGTTTATTTATTGTCTTTATATGAGCGAAAATATATAAATATGGCAACGTTGCATCTAGGGCGCGTTGTTCATAGGTTCATATCGTAGCCGTGCATAATATTGTGACGTCAGCCGGTCAGTAACAGCCTGAAAAGGGGGTTAAATAATGATTTGAAAATATTTTTTTTCAGCTTAAATATGCATTTAAATTTTTTTTTAATCACGCCATCGTATTGTACTCATTTTTCTCTATCTGCTCTTAAAATTAATGACATTATGACTGAATCACCCTGTATACATATTTCAACATGTAATAAATAATGAGCAATCGTTAATAATAATTGTAACAATTTTATCTTAGAAAAATATACGCCCCTGAGCGTAAAACAATGAAGGCTAAACATACACAGAATTATCATGAAACATCTATACTTTACGTATAACGTAATCGTGGCAAAAACAAGTTAGATGTGAAACAAAGAAGTCGTTATTGTAATGTCTGGCAATCAGGACAATACATATATTTTTAACATGAAATAAATAATGGGCAAACTTTAAGTATAATTATAACAATTTTACCTTAGAAAAATATATGCCCTTGAGCATAAAGCAATGGAAGCTAAACTTACAAAGAATTATTATCACGAAACATCTATAAACATCACAATCACAAGATTACATAGAACAATTAACAACAAAATACTTAAAGAATATTACCTACTAACTAATAACACTTTAAACAATTAACTTTTCACTACTTTGACACACTGTCCGCCGATCGTCTTGCTACCAATCTGCACACTGTTCTCACTTCAACTGCCTATCTTCAACTATTTCGGCTTCATTCCAAAATTGCCCCCCTATTATCTTGTTTTTTGTGCTTCCTTCTACCAACCGTTAATATTACTTTTTCATTATTATACAACACTCATGTAACAGGTGACGTCGAAGTTGATAAGATAAGTACGGTTTTGCACATAGTAATAGTTAAATCAGGGCTCCGAGGTGGTCGAGTTGAATGACAAGGGTAACATCATGTCAGTAGTACCCTTCACCAGGAGAAGAAATTTGATTGGACTCTCTGAACCTATAATAGGGGAGAGGTGTATTAGGCTTTCCAGGGAAGTAAAATATCTAGGAGTGATACCAGATAATAAGCTTACCTGGAATGTGCACTTGGAAAAAGTGGTGAGTAAGGCGAAGCAGACATTGTGTGTATGCCGTCGCTTTATTGGGAGCACTTGGGGACTGAAGCCGAAGATGTCATACTGGTTGTATACATCGATAGTAAGACCTAAGATTCTCTATGGTGCTGTGGTATGGTGGCAAAAAAACACAACAAACCACAGAGAGGGAAAACTGAATAGAATTCAGAGATTGGCCTGTTTAGGTATAACGGGGGCGATGGCATCGACCACGACAGCTACACTAGAAGTATTGCAAAATCTACCACCGCTGCATATAGTGGTGGAAAGAGAAGCGCGGCTAGCAGCATATCGACTCAGGAATAACAACGACTGGAGGGGTAGTTCCTATTCCAGGATAATGGACACATCTATGTCGGAAGCAACTTTTGGGATGGTATATGACAAGATGGTTCCAAGGTTTCACTTCCAGAAGCCATTTGAGACTCGAATAGAGGATCAAAGAAAATGGGAGGAAAGGTTTAATACCCTGGCAAGGTGGAGCCTAGTATGGTTTACAGATGGCTCTAAAATGACCAGAGGAACAGGTGCAGGACTATATGGACTCAGACCCAGATGGAGTGCAAGCTACAGTCTGGGGGAGTTCCCTACCGTATTCCAAGCAGAAATTTTCGCGGTAATGGCGTGTCTGGCAGAGAATGTACGTAGAGGTTATAAACGTTAACTCATATATATATTCTCTGATAGTCAAGCTGCAATTAAAGTTTAAGGCACACACAAGATAAGTTCAAAACTGGTGTGGGATTTTGTTTAAAAATGCTGAGTGAACTGGCCACCAATAATACAGTTAGACAATGTTGGGTGCCAGGGCACAAAGGCATTTGAGGGAACGAGAAAGCGGATGAACTTGCTAGGAAGGGATCCGAAACAGAGTTCAATGGCCCGGAGCCCTTCTGTGGCATATCTCCCAGTGAGGTCAGGCGGGCTCTGGGTAAATGGACTGAGACAGAGCACAGGAAATACTGGACTTCAAGGCCAGGACATAGCCATTCTAAGGAGCTCATGGAGTATCCTTCGAAGGAAAGAGCAAACGATTTACTGAGCTTGAACAAATTCTGGCTGACACTTTAGGAAACGTCTACATAAGCTAAAGCTTGTAGATAGTCCGGTCTGCCGAGGATGTGAATCGACGGATGAAACTTCTCTGCATATCCTGGGCGAGTGCCCGGAATTTGCACGTAGTAGAATGGTGCTTCTGGGGAGACCTTATTTGGAATCCAAGGAACTGAGAGAAGTGTCAGCAAGGAAGCTTTTGGACTTTGTCAGAAGGACAAAACTACTTGCTGAATAGGAATAGTAGTGGCACGCACAATAGACTTAAATTAGGCCGCGGTGCTATGGGACTTATTAGGACCAACCATTAGGAAGGAGAAGAAGAACATGTTAAAAATAAATTTTTGACGGAAATGCCATTAGGTGAATAGACAGAAATACAAAGTGGGCCAAAAGTACCGAAATGGCAGGATATCTGGGAATATTCAAGGTCAAGTTGGTTATTCCGTTACCCTCAACGACTACTATTCCACCCAAGACCATCTGTTACCCTCGGTGACCACTGTTGATCTTCAATGACCGCATTTTACCTTTGATGACCACTAATGACCAACAGTGATCAACTGTTGCCCTTAGTGACCTCTAATAACCGATCGTGGCCGTACTTGACCGGAGGAAAAGGAATTTGAGGTAAGGGCGGAGGTCAATTCCAAGGTCATCGGTTTAGTGCCCATCAAAAATGCGAGAACTAATGTGGAGAACATTTTTCCTGGTGGGTTAGTCTGCCATTCCCGTACTGTTGGACCACTTTGGGACTTTTTGATATTTAACCTTAATTTTGACCTTCATTATCATTTCAAGGTCATATCCGAACGTAACATTTTCCGTTCTCTCCATTTCCGGGGTCAAAAATATGGGGCCCCATTTAAAAAAATTCTCGTAACCTTGATATGACCTTGAAGGACATGGTCTAGGTCAAAATCAATGTCACCATCGGATAGCCAGGGAAAAATTCTAAGCCCATAATGTTTTACTCTTACCCTACCCCAGATATCCTGCCATTCTGGTACTTTTGACCCAGCCTGTATATTTTTAACATGCTGTTGTCTTTCCCAACAGGTTTTTTTATTCGTAATAGGTTAAATCCTACCTTTGACAACATAATCCTAACCCTTATCCATTTCGAAGTCCCAGTTTGAGTACAACGGTTTTTTTTATGGGGATATTTGAAACAATAAGATGCTGATTTCGGAAAAAGTGTGGAACTATTGGAAAACAAAATTGGAAGCAATAGATATTGCCAATATTTCCCTAGATAATATCAAGAGTCTTCATAAATAATTACAAGCTACATGACATGATACGTTTGGAAAGGTAATTTTATTTCCTTCACGTTGACAATAACGTTTTAGTAAAATTGAAAATTACTAAAACATCCGTTTCAGCGGCTTGTGATTGATGCAATTTTTCATAACATTTTATTTAGAACAAAATTTCATAAATCTATTACACCATATTAATAAATTTGTCACTTCCACATTTTATAAAAATCTGCAAAGCTGAGTCACTTAAACCTACCAAAGAAAGGGAAAACTGTATAATTTAAAGAACGAGGTAGATTTACAAAAAAAAAGAACACCGTTATTGACACGCGCGTAAACTACTTTACCATATTGTTATGACATTCTTTTTAAGTTTTTTGTGTCTGACAGATGTTCACTATGAAAGTAATTTCCGAGGACATCGATCATTGTTTTAATAGCCATAAAAGTTTCCGCTTATTTTTTAACGCTTCCTGCAATTGTTGAATTATTAACAGTACTTTGGGAAACAGATGTTAAAGCACTCGTCATAAGTCCTTTTATTTTTTGGTAATGATGATACAACGTATTGTTATAACAGTTTTATGCAATAAAAAGAATATTGGCAACTAGTTCATCTACATACACATTATACAAATCAGGTTTGTGAATCACATATAAGTCAAATTATTATCTAAGTATCTTTCGATGCGAAATTTTTAATTGAAAAAACAGTATTACTTAAAATATTTAAAAATAGTAAAATGCTATATGGTAAAATTGAAACATATATTTTACATCCCTTCTTGTAAGCTACCCAATAAAAGGATACACCTTGAAAGTTTCCATTCATCGTCTGAACGTCAAATAAAAAAGAGGACTTTATTCTGATATCACTCGACAATATATTCAGCCGATATTAGTTACGTACTGCTGTGATAAAGTAGACCTTAGTACAAAAAAAATCAAATGTTTCTGTCGTCACTTCCAAAGTTAGAAAATTCAACCCTAAATAAATGTATTGTGAACATTTAGTTCAAAACAAGCAATATACAGGGAGATTCACAACTTATCTAACAAACTGTGCATATACGTCACTAAAAATAGAATCTATATCGTAAAGAATTATAATAAAATACATACAGATTACGAGAAAAAGCTATTATAGTACTATTTAGCTGGACGACTGTAGTACGCTTATTAACGTGTATGTATTCAGTATCACTGTGGTTTTCTTGGCGCTCCTATCACCGTGGTTTACATCAGTCTTAAAGGTGTTCGAAATGGCATTGTATATGTAAAGCAATCCAGATTTAATTAATATAGTTTAATTTACGACAAAGAGAAACAAAATGCATTAACAGCTTCTCGCTTGTATGCAGAACTTTTTCCGAGTAAACAATTATACATACATAAGAAATAATTATTAAAAAAAAAATACCTTTGGCTTGAACACGATAAACTGATTATAAAACACCTTTTGTAGTATAACTGGTAATTTTTTTCATAATAAAGTTATTAACGATATGTTTAGTAAATTTAATAACGCAAAAGCATAAATATGCTCCATTTCCATGGACATCTTATCATTCGTGGAGGTCAGCAAATAAAAATATTGTTCAAACTGTCAATGTAAATATATGACACATATGTAATTAGAAAAAGGTGAGGATTCCAATAAACAAATATACAGGATGTTGCATTCTAAAAACCAAGAGATTGGTCTATATCTTCGAAACGCAACAGTCAATTGTTTTTTATATACAGGGTGATTTTACATTAAATACAGAAACTGCAGGACTAGATTTATTACCAAAAAGTTTACAAAAAAATATTTTTTTTTTCTGCTATATCTTCATAATGCGCTGACGGAACTGAATGAAATTTACTACAGCGTATTACATTCAATAAAAGCTCTAATTACGTGAATACGCTGTAATAAATTTCATTCAGCGTAATATGAAAATATGATCGAAAATAATTTTTTTTTTGGGAACTTGAGCACCCTGTTTCTCGACTTATGTTTTGGAAAATATTCTATTCCTGCAGTTTCTGTATTTTAAGTGAAATCACCCCGTATATTTCTTTGACATCACAAATAAATTTCCTAAAACTGCAGTCTTTACCATTTTTTCCTAAATAGAAACGTAAAATAGATAATATGAATAGAATGTTATGTGAATTACCTTGAAGACCCAATGATTTTCTCAGATAAGTTGTGAATCTCTTGTGCTGAAAAATTCGAAACTTGAGCAAAATACGGTCCATATCCGCATGTCATTTACGTCAGAAATAAAAGCTTATTTCTACTCAAGTCACATCAGTTGCAAACCAGAAAATCTCTAAAAGGTCACTGTGGGATTTTAAACGATCTTCTCACTTTATGGGCGCCTTCTAAAGAAGCTGGCAGTATGCAATTAGTTACCGCTGAAGATCCGAAGATAAAAACAACTTCAACAGCATGGAATGGAGTTGTTAAAAATCTGACAATGAGTTATGACTTAAACAAAGGCTTAGAAAATGGTTTGTCCAAAATCACCGTGCTTCTCTTAATTCCGTGTCTATAAAATCTCAACGGCTGGTGCACCCGGAAATTTTGACGTGTTGTGCATTATTATTTTTAATGTTTGTAAGGCCATTGTTCTCTATTTCGAGTGTTTGAACTATCTCGGAGGAAGTAGGCGATTATTATCACGATAACACCGAAATTACTAAGAAATTGCCTCAATTAGGTGGATTAATTATTGTCCCAAGACAAAAATCCGAACAGAACAACTTCCTTGATGTGAGAAAGTGATTTACCTATACACTGCTTCAACCTTTTAGATATTTCATTTAATAAATAAACAATAAAGGGGGACAGTACATTAGACTGGGCCAAAAAAATCGACTATTTTTTTTAACGATATATCGAGAAAATCATTCAGAATGACGAAAAAAAAAATATCGTGAGAGTTTGAGCCCTTAATATTAGTTTAAAAAAAAATAGAGTCCAAAACGAAAAATTCAATTTGATAATATTAACATTTTTAAAACTTCTAGCATTTGCTGAAAAGATAAAAAAGTAAATGTTTGCACTAACTTAACTAGACTTAGATAACAATATCACCACTCTAATTGGAAACCTCCTGTATAGTAGTGCTGAATTACATAAACTTCAATATTTCTCTATATCCGGAAAATAAAGCATATGAGGTTCAAGATTTTTTATATCGATTAATTAATCATATAACTGTTTTTGGTGATTGTTTAATAAATCTTAATTCTTTCTATTTTACAGCCACAACATGTATTTTTAAGTCACGCAAGATAGAGATATATTTTTTTCTCATAGTAGTAGGTACATGGAAACACTTTACAGCTAAATATTATGAGGCACAACAATTTAATATTTTTATAACATTTATTAGGATTTCAAATAAGGATAAATACTTAGTTACATGGCAATTTTTGCGCCGATTTTTTTTATTTAGAAAAATATACATTCTGTTATTAAGTCATAATTTTACCTTATTATAAAGGTAAAAACTAAAAATGGTATGTCTAAATATATCACAGGGCCACAAAATGAAATTAAGACTTACCTTCTCTCAAACCAGTTGGCCTTTATTTTTTTGAGGTCGCTGATCACGATCCCGGTATTCGTACAACCCCAACACGTCTGGATCAAGGTTGAATGAAGGTCAAATTTCGTTTTTTGAATGATATAACTTTTCCGATCCCAGAATCCGAACAGCCAGAAATTTTACGTCCAAATACGTGTTGACCTGTTACTGGAAGTGACCTCTGGAGATTATGTGGAGGTCATTTAAAGGTCGAATCTGGGATTTGAATCTACCGGCTGAAATTTCCGCTTCGAAACGAGACGTCGAATCTCGGATCAGTTGACTTTATAAGTTTTTTGGGCCGCTGATCACGAATCCAATGTCCACGTGACCCCAGCGCGTCTAAATCAAGGTCAAATAAAGATCAAATTCCGTTTTTCAAATAATATAACTTTTTTGATCCCGGAATCCGAAACAGCAAGAAATTTTACGTCCAAATACGTGTTGACCTGTTAGTAAAAGTGACCTTTGAACGTCAAACCCAATTTTTGAATCTTCCGACTGAAATCTCAGCTATGAAATGAGACATCAGATGTCATTTGACCTTGATTCAGACGCGCTGGGGTCACGTGAACATCGGATTCGTGATTAGCGTATCAAATTCAACGTATATAGGAAGTCTTCTACTTTACAACGAGCCCAAGTTTATTATATAACATTAAATAGAACACCCAGAATACCATTTTAAGAAAAAAAAATTATCTCGACTCCTATTCGTCGGATCGAGACCTTTTTCTTTTATTCATGTTTTTTAAGCACTCTTTGATGTAGTTAGTATGAAATCTGTATAATAAAAAACCGCCGAGATAAGGACCTAGTTACCGTTTTTTTTTGGTTTTTTGTTAATAACTTTTTTATTTTGCAACTTAAAAATCGGAAATTTACGCAAACGCAAGACAATGTAATTATCTTTCGATCCTTTTTTTACCGAATTTCGTTATCTTGACTTGGGCAGAAGATATACGCGCTCGTATTTTCGACTTTATAATTTTACAGTAGGCCGCCATTTCGAAATTGGGGGTCCGGATTGCGGGTGTTTATTGAGCACCCCAACAGTTATCTTTTCCTGCAGTTTCATCAATTTTCAGTCAAAAATGTTTCTGAAATTATCATCTTTGGTTAAAATATAACAGAATTTTTAAATGTCATATCGAAACCTCAGTCTGGAAAGACTCCATCATACAGCTAGTGTTATCCTCGCATCCAGGAAGAACTTACTTTAACCTCTCCTGGCATCAGGCACAATTATCTAAAGTTCATAGCGGGCGTACAACGTATATGCAAAATCTACTAAAGAATCTATTGTATCAATATAGCACGAATAGTGAGTGAACAGAACAACGGACTACACCAAAAAATGTGCTGCAATAGTTTTATTTTCTAAAAATCTGCCGATAAACAATGCCATTCCCGTTTAAAAAATAGACGGACCCCGCAAAGCCGGTGCAGTAATAACTCAACCGACGAAAAATTACGTGCAGTTGCCCACTGACAAATGAACATGTCTCTGATAACGCCGCAGCCTCGCGACACAAATGAATACAGGCTTTATCACACGACATCAATCAGGAGAGACGTTGTTTTTTCCGAAATGCCAATAACTCATCCACCTCTGTCCGGAAAACCCATTAAGAGACGCATTAAACCGGATAATAAATTTCTGGGCGCCGTGCACATTTTCGTGTCGAGCTCAAGAAACAGGAAATGCACCGCCCATCCGATTAATATTTATAATTCGATAAGTGGATTCAATTTGGAGCGTAAGATGGGGCTGTGGCTCAACCATGAAATGTTCTATTAGTCACACGTCACTTAAGAGGAGGTAAAAATGTCTGGATTATCATTTATATGATGTATAATTGTCCGCTATGTGCTTTGATCCCGTCTATTATTATCAGTCGGCGTTGTATGAATATTCTTCCAGATAATTTGCTGTCAGTATATTCCTGCCACCACGTCGTAAGATCGTAACAATTTCTCAATCTCTATAATCTAGGTTTAGATTATAGAGATCGGGCGGAAACAGCTGTCTTGTTCAAATCTTGACGAAAATTTGACGAAATGAAGAATATGATTGAGGAACCCAATGAAACCTGTTCAGAATTATTTAATAAAAGTGCAATTTTTAGAAAAGAAGCAAAAATAAAATTATTTACTTCACAGAAATATAAATAACAGGGTACGAGAATATCTATTTAGGATGATATGTTGCTTTGTCACAACAAATAAAAGTTTGTCAATAAACATAATACAAAAATAATAAAAAGGTCATGTCTGTAGCCAATGGGAATGAAGCATAAACAGCGGGATATTTAAAATCGTAATTGATATTTAGTCTGCAAATAATAAAAATACAGGGCGAATCTTGAATGTGTACTTACACTAATGCAAAAAATTAAAGGGTCAAAAGAATTTCCGAAATTTTTCCGTGACTTTCAACAGACTGTATTTAGGTGAAAAATGGTCGCATCGGGAATTAAAAAAAGTATTTTGAAGCTCTAAGATTATAGTTTTTAGATCTTTCAATCGAAATTTTTTAGGAGTTACGGTTATCATGCAATTCTAAGAAATAGTGCGACTTGGAAAAATTTGTTTCAGTTAAGCCATTACATGGACCAGATATCTTATTTATATAGCTTCAATTTCCTTTTTTTTTTAATTTCGACACGACCATTTTTCATCGAAATATCGGGCCTTTAATGGAAAAGGATCCTTTTGTCTTCAATCATCGATATCTCGGCGACAAATGGTCGTACAGAGGATTGAAGGGCAGTTTCGAAAACTGTAATAGATTTCCTATAACATGCTGTCGCAACTTTTCGGAAAAAACAGGGAAAAAAATGGTAATTTATGTTTTTTTAGAAAATTTACGGCTAAATTAGAAATATTCACGAAATGACTAATGTTAAGCATGATTTTTACAGTTCGATATACCCAGAAGAACCCTGTGAAGTTTCATTTCGATCTAGCGAATCGTTTCTTTGTTTCAAACAGTCAAACTCTTGAAAAAAATTTAAGTGTCACGTTTTTTAAGCTTTAACACTTCTTAATCATGATTAAAATGGAAAAAAAATCTTTGAGATTTTCTCACATTTTTACAGCAAGTAACGTTTATAGGTATTGTTAAAAAAAAACTGAAAACATTTTTTTTTTTTTTTTCAGAGAAGAAAAAGGGTAGTTTTGAAAAAAAACTGTTTTTTAAGCGATTACAGACTGCACAAAAATTAATTAGAAATTTGTCTCAAAGAAATGGTATGAATCGGGGTCGAAATCTAGTTTGGGTCATCAACTTTAATTTTAATTTAATTAAAAATTGATGAACAGAAGCATAGGACGGAAAAGCCGAATCGTGCTGAAAACAACTGGATTTTGTTTTCTTCAATGTCCGGAAGGTATTCCAAAAAAAACTTCAAAAATGTTTTTTTCATCAATTTAAACGTTATTTGTGATAAAAATGTGAGAAAACCTCAAAATATTGTTTTTTCCATTTTAATCATGATTATGAAGTGTTTAAGCTCAAAAAACGTAAAGCTTTAATTTAAGTCCGTGGACGTCGTCGCGGCTCCTACAAAATTTCGACCGAAGGATCTAAAAACTACAATCTTAGAGCTTCAAAATGTTTTTTTTATTCCCGATACGACCATTTTCCACCTAAATACAGTCTATCAAAAATCACGGAAAAGTTTCGAAAATCCTTTTGACCTTTTAATTTTTTGCATTAGTTTATAGTTTGTGAAAACATTAAAAATAAACTATGCTATGTTGCCAATGCGACACAAACCTCTTAAACCATTCAAACTGAGTTACGTTCATTTGGAACGTCCTTTTAATCTTCGTGCCAATCTGGATATAAAGTTTTGTCGCATGTGCTCTTTAACTGCTCGGAAAATACTCTTTTAACATATCTACCATCGTCATATTTTAGTTGAGTACCCATAGTTTACACAAAATATTAAATACACTTAAAGGCACTTAAAAGGAAAACACTGTTCGCGCAAGTAACAAATCCACAAAAAAAATTTCGATGAATCAACGTTGCATATAAGAAACAATGGTCGTATAGTTCGGGGATGGTGTACTAATGTAAATATGAATATAGTTACATAAAATATATCGTAGTACTAACAATAAAAAATAACAAATTTTAAGAAATTACGTAAAAGTGAAGGTATCCTACAAAGTTTAGATTTCGTTAATTCCACGTTTCTCGAAGCGCAGTTTTGAGATCCATGATTTAATAGTAACTTGTACCATTTTGTATCGATTCTCCATTGGAACATCCAAGAAATAATGATCGAAAGTGTAAATTTCCCTATTTTTTAACATTAACTCAAAAGAAATTAAATAAATGAATCACAAAACAATAATATTATTAAAAGAAAAGAATAAAATGTAGCAGGAATGTAACGATTTCGAAATCAATATGGAAAATAACGTGATATTGTTAGAATTTCTATAAAAAAATAGTCCATACAATTTTTTCTAAATTTGACCCTAACAAAAAAAGTTGTAGCTGAAGAAGATTTGAACAAATTATAGTTTCCATTTCATTTGTTGATAATTTGTTACGATAATGGCTTTTACATCTGTAAATTGATATTAACACCTTATATGAATATTTAAATATACGCAGAATTTATAGAAGTTTACACAGACTTATAAAATAGAAGCAATAGCCGGAGCAAAGTCTAGCAAAGAACAGCATTGAAAAGAGGGAGAGTGAGCCGAGTACGGCTCTGTTAAGAGCAGCGTCTTCCGAAATTTATATCAATTCGGTAACTAGTAGTGCATAGAGTTTTGATTACGTCCCATGTGGGCATCAAAAAGTACATGTGAACGAACGATTTAAAAAAATGTATTTACGTTAATATTTGCAATTTTTATTCATTCATTTTCCATTCATTTATTTTATTTTTGTTTTTAGAGTGGTAGAAATACCTAATCAAATAATAAGAGTAACTGAAAATGCCACAAATAAATAATTACACACGCTAGCAATTTATAAACCCCGTATAAATTTATTTCTACAGTATTATGTCAGACAGATCATTTTATTCTTCTGAGAGGATATTGACACTTCGGTTATGTAAAAATCTCAGGCAGTGAAATGATTCTTTTGTCATTGGGATGTAATAACCACTAGACAGCACGCGTGACATCTGGCCGATGCTCATTATTTTTTTAACGACCATTTGCATGCCACAACATAAAAAAGCAACCAGTTTCGACTTGAGACGTATGGATGTTGTCTGTTGTTTATTATCAAATCCTTCACAGGTGTGAAAGTGAATACAGGAATTAATAACAATCTTCCACAATCGTCTACAGAGTCACTTGTACCAAAGTATACACTTTAAAAGTTCGAAATATACACCAAGTGGAACATTATCATAGTTTGTTGAAAATCGAAACTGACACCCCGTTTCATTTAAGTTTGCCACGTCTTTCTGATTTCAATTGAAGAACCAAGAGGTTGGCGGTATGTACCAGGTTCGGTCGCTGACGCAGCAACTCGGCATTGAAATATTTGAAAAACTTGCCCATATTTATTTAGTCACACCCATATACAAGTCTGGTCGCCCAGTTGAACAATGAGCGCGCAGACAAACGCGGAACAAACACAGCCGCATTGGGCGATCTGGCCATAAATTCAACAAATGACCTAGCAGTGCAGTGCAGCAATTCGGAATTTGGTATGATTCAGATAATTTTAATTTATTATAGGCCTTCTATTAATCATTCATTTGAGAATTGCGAAAGCGAGAAATAAGAGGGATATTTTGTTTATAATATTATTATAACACGACATTTTGAAGACCTTTTGAAAGGGAACAAAACGAAATTTACCGTCAATATAATAAAATTGTTTGAGGAGATAAATAATTAAAATATGTTGTTGGTCAAATGAACATACAGGTAATAGAAATTTTCTACACTCATTAAATTTTATTGCCAGGCGTTTTTATACATGTTCAACTGACTTTGGAAAGACTATACCAAGTATTTGTACTACTATTTCAGTCATAATTTTCGAAAATTATCATGGCCACAAGAACGAACTAATCACTCTATGGACGTGTAAAAACATACTGCTGCGCACACAATATTAGAAATATGATAAAACATATATAACTAGCTTTGTGAAAAGGTATAATGCGAGATAGTGAGAAGGTGATACAAGCCCAAATTGTTTTATACTTTGTTTCTACTTTGTTATATTTATTTATTCTTTCTTATAAATTCTGTCCACTTTTTTAAAATATATATTGAAATAAAAATGGATCTGTTTTCTGCTTTTTGTAATCTGAAATATAGGCAACCTCAAATTTGACTTCTAGACTTACGATCATTACACATTTTTCTATTTAAATCTAAATTTTTCACATGGAAAAATGTTGTAGAGACTGTCATATTCGCAATTTCAAATATACTTCTCTCCTGCTTCTAAACTCGCACATTTTTTCAAAGAAATAGCTACTATTATATCACAAGACTTTAAAGCTATTAGATATATCCTTATATATGTTATGGACCAAGTGATAAATCGGGCATTATACATAATGCCCAGTCATTATGTAAAATGCCCAATATGAGTGTGCAATTTGATAAAAATTATTCAAATAATCAAATTGACCGGGCATTATACATATTGTCCATCACCTTTTGGGCAGAGTAATACAAACATATTTAATTACTATTTTTTTTTATTATTATTGTCATTTAACTTAATAAATTAAATGTTAAACAATTTAAATAATTAGACTCATTATTTGGATTAATTAGCAAGGACTTCTACATTAAGAATCCACTACTTTCTGCATTTAAAACTTAAGGAAAGTCATATTAAAAATATAGGTAACACAAAACATAAAATTTAAAACAAACATTTCACAACATATCTTTGTTTTATAGAAGTTTTGACATATTATTATAAAACATAAAATAAACTAACGTTTAAGCAATCAGACTCATTATTTGGCATAATTAGCATCTAATAGGTTTCAACACTTTAAACTTCGTCCTTCCCTCCTCGCACCGTGTCAAATTTAGCTTTATTATCAAATTGCCCAATTGTCAGGTAGCAATATAATAATGACCGTGCAATGTGATAAATAATGAAGTTTAGATAGTAATTAATCACTTAGCCCGATAGAGCTAGACATTATTCATAATGCCCGCACATTACTAATAATGCCCGCATTAATCACCTGGTCCATAACATATATACAACAATTAAACCCTGTCAAGTGCTGTTACAATAAACTTTTGACTCTCCTGAAGAAGAGATAACCGAGTAGGCGGTAGCCATTAGCACCGAGTCACCGAGGGTCAACAAACATTTTCCATCAAAATGGCAAGTCGATTATTTATGACAGAAGTCGTCGTTAAAAAAACTGGCACTGGTTGAATAACTGTACAACACGCTCGCGATACCATATTAGACGGTGGTATCTAAAAACAACTCCTACACATTTTAATTTTGCATGAGGCTCTTATAGTACAGTTGCTTAACATTTTGAAAGCACGTAATTATGTCCTCAGGAAATGGTGTACAATCAATATAGTTCAATAAATAATATAAATATGAAATAATAATAGCAAATAAGCAAATTTTCAGTTGCAAGACAGCCCCACAAAAAAAAAAGTGGCAGGTCCGAAAGACAAGACCATGTTATCCATACGGTATTGGGGTCGCTGAATCCGAATCCGGTGTCCGTTTGACACGATTAGCTCTGGTTTAAGGTCAGTTCAAGGTCAAATGTAGAAAATCAATTGTCAACAACCTAAACCTATGTATCTATTCTTCAACCTATGTATTGTTTTTGGGGTTACCGAATTCGAATCCGGTGTCGGTTTGCCTCGATCAGATCTGATTTAAGTTCAGTTCAAGGTCAAATGTAGGGAATCAATTGCCAACAAAGTAAATCTACATATCCATAAGTTTTTGGGGTCGCTGAATCCGAATCTGATGTTCGTTTGACTCAATCAGATCTGGGTTGAGGTCAGTTCAAGGTCAAATATGGAGAATCAGTTGAAACCAAAGTAAACTTACATATCTATACGTTTTGGGGGTCGTTGAATCCGAATCTGATGCCCGTTTGAAGCGTTCAGGTCTATTAAATACTTTCTAATAGAAATAAATCAACCAACATACGAAAGATACTTAGGTATATAAATATTTTGGTTTTAAACCTAAGTGAAAAATTTGATTGGGTTTGAGCAGAGAGAAAGGTTTCACCAAGATATTAAGGAAGGGAGAAATTTGGATGGCAATGAAACTATCACTGATATTGCTAGTGATACTAGTGATGACGAATATATTCCATATCACGTTGTGAAAAAGACAGCAACAATATCACAAAAAAAAGTAAATGATGTTCGAGATTTGGGCCTGGCAGAGAATGGAGCAGAGTTCCTAATATCATGGCTAAAAAAACTAAGCAAGCCGGAAAAGTGCAAGCTTTTTACTATCAGTACAGAAATAAGGAATATTCTTCTAACGATGAAGAATTTTCCTTAGGTTACTACAATGATATTGTTGGATAAATCACTTCAAACATGGATGTTATAAACCTAACGCACATTGAAACAAGAGTGCCATATTTTGAGGATAGTCTTACATAAATGGCTTTACGTTTGACTTTGAACTGAACAGATCTGATCGAGTCAAACGAACACCGGATTCGGATTCGGCGACTACAAAAACGTATAGATACGTAGGTTTAGTTTGTTGACAATTAATTTTCTACATTTGACCTTGAACTGACCTTAAACCAGAACTAATCGTGTCAAACGGACACCGGATTCGGATTCAGCGAACCCAAAACCATATGGACACCATGGTCTTGTCTTTCGGACCTGGCACTTTTTTTTGTGGGGCTGTGTAATTATTCATCATTTTTAGAAATTTACGTTTTTACCTTTTTATAGACATGATTTCGTAACTACATATTGTCGTTTGGTGTTCAGTTGTTAAATTCTTCCAAATTTAATAAAAAATCAGAAACATGTCGATGAAACAAATTAAGAAAAAATTCATTTTCTGGAAAACAAATTGAACCATTAATTGACTTTGAAATTTAAAAAAACAGCGAATAGAAACAAAAACACTTCAAAATTTTTCTGAATATGTGAACCCTTTATATTGGGAACGTTTCGAATTTGGGATATGATTATAAAAACATTGACACAAAATTAGTTTCCAATCCAAAAAAAAATATGTTGCCATTGTGAATACAATAATTAATATGACTTTTATTTCGATTTCGAGTTAGTGACAGCTCTCGAAAATACAAGTGGTCATATTTTAAGACCCGTATCATTTTTTAGGGAAAATTTTTGAACAATTTCAAAATAAGGGTCGGCTACGCCTATTTTAACATTTTATTTGGCAAATTTCGTCCGGAATATTTCCATCACGGAAGTTCTCTATGTGGTCCTAGAAATCATTCCAAAAAAGGATTATTCATTATTAAAATATGATCGTTTTAATTTTCGCGAGCCAACAGCGATGAAGATCAATTAGCAGTGATAAAAAATCAATTTGATTATTTTGCTGCAGGAATCCTGAGCCAATATGTGGGCCACTCTGAATGCAATTAAAATGGTTAATTGGAGTTTGATAGAAATTTCTGTCCATGGTTAAAAAGGAACCCATGCAGTCGTATACAAAAGCTGCCTATGCTGAGTTTTAATTAAAAGAAAATAACAAATAAAGCAGCGTTTAGAAAACATATTGGAAACTGTCATAAAATTCTGTAACACTTTCTTACATATGCGTTTCAAATTATTTTGACCATGTTTTGAATTTATTAAGTAAAAGTAGCGGAATAAATGTAGATTAATTACTAACAAAAATTCTATTTGAGTATTCTCTACACTGAAAAAAAAAAGTATTTAGATCAATTGAGCAGATAGTTTTAAATGAAATTATTTGCCGTAAATGTTATTTTATTCTATTCAAATGTATATACTTTCATCAAACTATGTGAAATATTTGCTCTAATCTATAATTTTTCTTAGAATTTATATTATTTGTAAATATATATTATTTAATTCAAATCTTTTCTAGTTTTGAAATTTATTATATTGGACTTTAGCTACAAAATACCTTACAATTCATCATAAACTGCTAACATATTTGTTTCTGAACTACCAGTTCCTTAAAATATATTTAAAATTTAGTATTAATGTAAGAATTATTCAAGACAGATGTAGCATATTATAATCAAACTTATATTTTCTTGAAAGAAAATTGTAGGTCACAGAATGGCGTAGGTGGGAAGTAGCATGATAGATGGAGACAACACTTGTACTAGGTGTTGTAAGTTTGAAACAAAATATATTTTATTACTAAGAAAAATTTTTATATCCAAATATATTCTTAAAATAAGTAACGAGCGTTCAAATAAAAACGTGGTCAAGTTGGTTCTGAAACTTTGGACGTAGGGCGTAGCGTATAGCAAATGAACTTAAACGTCATCTGTCAAAGCGCTATATCGCCGCTATCAATTTGAATATTTTCGTTTTAAAAAGCGTTTAAAATGGTGTTTTCTCAAGAACAAAAAGTGTTTATCATAGAGTCCTACTTTAGAAATGGACGCAAGATTGATGGAATATGGAAGTATTCTATTGAGGAATGTTTCATAGAATTTCAAAATCAATTTCCCGGCGTTGTTGAGTACAAAATTTTTCAAAGTGCAGTTCAGCGTTGTGTTAATGTTTTTCGTGAAACGGGCAGTGTAACAAGAAAAGAAGGAAGCGGCCGACCTAAAAAGCGGACTGAAGAATTAAAAGAAAATGTCCAACAAATAATGGAAAATGCGCCAAGAACTTCTGTACGTGTTTTATCACAAATGGTGGGAGTATCAGTCGGTACCTGCCACACAGTGTTAAAAAAAGATTTGCGTTTGTTCTCCTATCGTTTAACTTGTCAGCAAGAACTTCATGAAGTTGATTTTCCGCGACGGGCTGTATTTTGTGAATGGTTTTTAAACAACTACGGTGAACTTCATAATATCACCTTTTTTTCTGATGAAGCCTGGTTTCATTTAAGTGGTTACGTAAACTCACAGAATATGAGAATGTGGTCTTCTGGAAAACCAGATAACTTTTTTGTCGAGGACCCTCTACACGCTCAAAAAATTGGAGTTTGGTGTGCTCTCAATCGAAGCAGGATTTATGGACCTATTTTTTTTAATGGTACTCTTACTGCGCAAAGGTATAGAGAAGAAATTAAAGCTCCTTTTGTTAACCAGCTGGAAGAAAACGAAATTACAAACTTTTACTTTCAACAAGATGGCGCAAGGGCACATACGGCAGGCGAGACGATGAATATGTTGAGGGAAGTTTTCCAAAATCGACTAATAAGTCTCAATGCTGAACATGAATTTCCACCGAGGTCATGTGATATTACGCCGTGTGATTTCTTTTTGTGGCCTTACCTTAAAAACACTATTTTTGAACTGCCTATTCCTGATTTAAACCATCTGCAGGCTCGACTTATAGACAAGATTCGTGAAATTAACAATACCCCGAGCATCTTAGAAAATGTCTTTAATTCTTTAAGGAACAGGTGTGAAAAGTGCTTTGGAACAAGGAGGGGGACACTTTCAGCAGCTGCTTTAATTTATTGTTATAACAAGGAGGGGGACACATTCCGCAGCTCCTTTAATTGTTTGTTATTGTTATCACGATTATTCTTTAAAATAAAGTTATATAGTCATTAACGTTATTGAAACTGGCAGCTGCTATACAGCTCGTTGAGAAATGAGGTTAAGTTGGTCGCTATAAGCTACTCCCTATGTCCAATGTGTCAGAGCCAACTTCGACCACGTTTTTATTTGAACGCTCGTTATATACAATCATTTGACCAAAACTATTCAATTTTGTAATAAACAAACGACAATACAATACAAAACATGTTTCTATAAAATCTATGTAGATCATAAAATTAAGAATAGAATTCGTTTAACCGTAAGTATCAAATATTTATTTTAAATGCTGCCTCTTTTTAAAGTAAGAAATTATATTTCTGGGTAGAAATTTAAAGTATTTAAATAAATAAATAATTTTTTTGAAAGAAGAAAATATTTTCTTGCGTATATACTAGGTCATTCATTAATAATTGTACATACGCTAACTGGAAAATCCTTAGATAAAATATGGCTCCTTACGGAGTTACGGGGTGTTTTATTTAAAAAATTTTAAATGATTTTTGCTCATTACTTTAACCCTGTTTGATATTTCCCTATCATAGTTGGTATAAAGTTTAGATACTTTAGAAAATATTAAGAAATGCTACAAAATCGTTCATGGCTATTACCAGAGGGTACGACAGGGATAGAGGGGCAGTTTCCCATTCCTAACTTCTACGCCACTGGCGGAATTTTTATTGTGGTACAATTTTTCAATTCTTCCGATACTTTGTATGCAATTAACCTACTATTCCGTCATAGCGGTAAAGTCATTATTTCTCGAGATTTTTAAAGTTAAACATAGGGAGGGCTGCAAAATCATTTTTATTTTATTATGTATGTTATTTATTGTCATATTATTATTATTCAAGTCGATATCTTCTGTCATGGGATTGCATTGCATTCGGTTTTATAGTTAAATACAGTTTTATTAATGGGCAAAAATCATTTAAAAATTTTTAAATAAAACACCCTGTAAGGAGCCATACTTTATGTCAATTTTTCATATTTTCAGCCCAGGATTATCCAGTCTGTACAATTATTCGCCCTGTATAAACGTGCGATACCTTCAAATCAAATGTTGTACATTTGAAGCAAGAATTTTTTTTTGCGTGTAGTAAAAACCCCAAGACAATATTATGTTCATTTTTAATACAACAATTAAAGAGTAAATCTTCCATTTTCTTTATTAAAACAGGTAGGTAGTGAATAAAAATAAAAAAATGTTAAATAGAAATGAAAAACTTACTAAACCAATTCGAAACCTACGTAAAAATCTTCAAAACTTTCATACATTTTCATATCCTTTATATCGCTGATGTTTGAACATGGAATACGGTGTAAGTATGAAACAACTATAAAAATAGAATAGAGATCGCCTGGCAATGATAAAAAATCAATTTGATTATTCTGTCAGAAATCCCAAGCCAATATATGGTCCATTGTGACCGAACTATTCTTTTAGCTGAAATAATTCCGCAGCGTTTGACAGAGCTCGATAACTCGAGTCCCGTGGTGGGTGTGGAGAGTTGCCTTTTTAAGAAGCGGCCTACAAAACCGAACCGTAGTAGATTGAATTCGAGAAGTGATTCTGATCGGCTGCGTTGGCAACTTAATTTAAAATTCATGAGTTCTAGCAGCGCAAAACACCTCTCTCTAAATTACATTCGAAGCCTTTTGTGGACCAATGTGACACCCCCAAAATAATATTTCATTTGGCCTAATTGTTTTCGTTTGTACGTTTCAAAAGATCGGCCAGAGTTTAATTATTCCGACGCCGAGGATGTAAAAAACAAAATGAGGCCACTGTTTGCGGAGATTTAATTTTTTGATAATTTATGAAATAAAGTCTGCCTTTGTTTCCACATAATTCTTTTGTGGAGGTGAGGAAATTTAAAATTTATGCGTCACGGTTCTCATTTTAATTAATCCTTTATTTTTTTTATCATTTTAATTCCATTAAGAGAGTACCAAACCGCTTTTTAATATAAAGTAGATGCATACATTGAGGGTCACATAAAACGTATCCCTCGACGTCAGTGTGAAGCAGAATCAGTACATGATTAACAATATTGAAGCAGGGACTGTTTCCTAATCTGTTAAAATTTGCACCATTATTTGGTATACGCCCCCTGCAACAACTACAGCTTTTAGTCGTGATATATTTGATTACTGAAAAAGTGGGTCAAAATAATTAAATTGGATTTAATATAATCAGTAAATTTGATACAAATAAGACTACTGTAAGTTCTGAGATTATTAGAAAATTACTCATCTTTCGAATATTTCCAAACAATCAAACCAATAAGCAAAAACACTGCCACATGCAGATGACCAAAATGGGCAACTGAGAGATAGGTGATGGTAGAGAGAAATTGCAACAGACTCCGAATTTTCGAACCCTTCCAACTCTACATCCATGAGTCAGACTTCCATGTTCACAGACTACCAAGACGACAGTTACAACAGGGACAAAACTAAAATTTTGCTCCTAACTTTCTAATTCAGTTGATGATATTTTATGTTAAGAATTGCGCGGCGCCAGCAAGGACTACGTACGAACGTCTACTCTGGCAATTTACTGTTTAGTAACCAGGACAAGAACTAGTTTCGTATATCAGTTGTTTGCATTAAAGTGTATTAAATAATTATACAGGCTGTTACAAATTCCCTTCTCACTACAGGGATCTCGGAAACGGTAAGAGGTACGAAGTAGCTTAAATGGGGGCAAAGTTGCGTAATCAGGGGACCAACATTAGCCTCTAAAAAATCAAGGCTAACATGATTAGTTTTCGAAATACTTGAAAAAAAGACGAAATTTTGAAAATCCGTTTTTGTTTCATTTCAGCCTTGTTTGAGGTGAACACTTGAAATTTGGTACACACATAGTGTAAATATGCAGAAACCAATTATATGCAATTTGTAAAATTCAATTATCTTAATTTTTGCAGCATTCGTAAGGTTTTATACGTCACCCTAGTTTTATACGTCACCGTTTTTTTTAATTTTTGGACGTATATTTATGTATATTTATTTATAAAATATTCCATTACGGTAGATTAGCCAGCACAATTACCTACAATTTAAAAAAATATATTTTTTCATCGTTTAGATCCTAAGCTACTTAACATTTTGCGCCTGTTAGCCATACTCGTACATTATTCAACATATCAACATAAAACAAAAACGTACGTGTGGGGTAAACCTTTAACTTTAAGTAAACAATTGTTTAAATTTACTGTTGCATAATTTCTTATAGTATACAAGCGCCGAAGAGCGGAGCTCGCGCTCGAAAATGAAAAGTTAAAGGTTTACCCCACACGTACGATTTTGTTTTATGTTGATATGTTGCATAATGTACGGCTACGGCTAACAGGCGCAAAATGTTAAGTAGCTTAGGATCTAAACGATGAAAATTATTATTTTTTTTAATTGTAGGTAATTGTGCTGATTAATCTACCGTGATGGAGTATTTTATAAATATACATATATATTTTTCCAAAAATTAAAAAAAACGGTGACGTATAAAACTAGGGTGACGTATAAAACCTTACCAAAGCTGCAAAAATGAAGATAATTGAATTTTGAAAATTGCTTTTGGTTCCTGCATATTTACACTACGTGTATACCAAATTTCAAGTGTCAGCAAAACTTCTAACAAATTTTGCAAAGTTTCAGATGCCGATGGATGTATAAAACCTTATAGAACAAAAAGTTTTGCTGTTCTGATTTTTGGCTTTAGCGTCATTATTGTATATATATTGAACTATAGTTTTCGAAAGTTTTATCACTTTTTGTTTATAATTGACATTTTTACAGCAACTTTAAAAGAATGACGTTTTATACAGTTTTTTCAATCTCACGACTTTGTTATTGCAAATTTCGTAATCGGACCACTGCTATTTTGTAGCTATTTTTATTACGAACAAAATCATGTCCTAAGCATTTTTTCGTACAAAGTCATCCCGCTGAGTTATTCAAAGAAAACTACTAAAAAAAATTTTTTCACGATTAAATTGTTAATAACTTTTTTTCCTGATAAAATACTTTGTCAGCAAATTAGCCTGTTATTGTACTCATCATTTAAAGTATTCCTGTGTAGTTATTTCCGAGTTATCAAGGAAATGTCACCAACGGTCACTTTTCGGCCTCTGCCGACGGGACTATTTATTTAGATTTCTTTGTTTATTGAATTATCGTACACTGTAAGTGTCGTTACACCCCGTGAAATCGATCTAGTTATTTAAACTATTACCACCACGCGTTACGATAAAACATTTATTATTATTAACTATTACCATCACTTGGTCATACATTACTCAATAAGTTGTTGCGTCAAAATGAAAAAAATATTCAATTTTAATTTTACTATGACAAATTAATTCTTAAAAATGCATATAACTACCAAAACGTCAACTGAATATTATTCTTTAAAAAATGTCTGTAAATGTTCAAAAACATTTTCGTTTTGGCTAAGGTTAAATATGAAGATCAGCGTAATATTATCGGAATTTATTATATCTGTAACCGCAACTGTGGAAGAGCATGTCAAATGTATTTGTATGAGTATTCTGAAAAAAATAGATCGGAATTTGTTGGAATTTTAAGCACTCGAGAAGCCTAGAAATACCTATGTACACGGGAATAAAACTCTAATAATGTTTTATTTTAATGCGTGGTGGTAATAGTTTAAATAACTAAATGGATTTCACAGGGTCTAACGACACGTACGGTACACGATAATTCAATAAACAAACAAATCTACATAAAAAATTTAGATAAATTTGGAACGAATACACTGAATATGAATTTTTCTAGACAATACTTCTAAATCTGGTTCGGGCTGAGGTAGTACAGAATGAAGGTTTGCAAAAAATGTAAAAAAATTTCCAGGGTCGTATTTAAAAAAATGAAGTTGATGATGGTCCTGGAGAGACGAAACGTTACATATAAAAATTGATTATGCCATTCGATAGAGGGCAAAAAGTGGCCATGAGAAAGGGTTCTTCTTTTTTCAATATCACCTCAAATAAGGCTAAAATGAAACAAAAACGGATTTCCAAAATTTCGGTTTTTCTCAAATATTTCAAAAGCTAATCATGTTAGCCTTGATTTTTTAGAGGCATAATATTAGTCCCCTGATTACGCAACTTTGCCCCCATTTAAGCTACTTCGTACCTCTTACCGTTTCCGAGATCCCTGTAGCGAGAAGCGAATTTGTAACAGCCTGTATATTCTATATCGCCAATAGGTATAAATTGGCGTTTATTTGAAACGTATAACCGAAAAAAAAATCCTCGTTAAAACAAAACAAAAGCAATAAAAAAAAGACATGATGAAATATACCGACTAAACCAAATTTGGTTAATATATCCTTAAAAATTTCGAATATTATTCTACACTACTATTAAACTTACTATTTAAGTACGTATAATAATTTTGGTATTTCTCTTCAGCAGTTAATTGTCATAAAATTTTAACAATTTTTCTTTAATTTGACCTATGTTGTTTCTCTGAAAATAACCGAAATTCCAACGTTGTAGCTCGAAAAACGGACACCCAGACTTGCTAAAACAGAATTCCTTGCAAACTCGTGAAATATGTGACTTTTTTCTCTATCGAAAGCAAAAAAAAACATCAAAACTTAACAACAACCGAATAATTGTTTATGTTCAGCATTTAACATTGTTTTTCAAAGCGCGTCATTTTAAAAAGCGTCCAGTCCTACCCTGGACCACTCTGGGGACATTAGGAGTCGCAAGATGTGTCTCCTCGGTGAAGCTCCGACTCCGCCGGATTATCTTTACTTGTAGGATTTACTCCATGAGCAGATTATCCCATTAAAAATAAATGAACGCTGGAAAGTTGGAAATGCGGTGATTAATATTAATCTGTGACATTATTAAAGTCGTCGGCGTTCTGTACGGGCTGACAACGTCATTGTTTTATATAATTGCGACCTTACACGGATTATCAAATTTGGCGTTTATTAGCTACTTAATTTTTAAATTATTCATAAGGCAATTTTATAGGCCCGCGTTTCTATAAGCCGGAATTACACTATACAACGCATGACGTACGTGTTGAATAATACACTGAGAGAAAGGTTATTCAAGATAGTTACTTACATATCTATGTGTTTATTTCTACAGGGTGGTCCGAATTTTATGCAGGAAACTTCGAGAGCAGATAGATATTTTTAAAATAATAGGTGTTTGCCTTATAAATATAGGACTGGAACGGCCTCGTTTTAGAGATACAGGGTGTTGAAGTTGTTAAAAAAATAATTTTTTGTTTATATCTCCGGAATCCATCGACCGATTTCAATAAAATTTGGTACATATAATGTATGATAGTAGGCCTTGTATTCCCTAAAATATGAGCACTAAAGATTCAACCAGTGGTGTATAACTGGACAGGATCACCCCCTTTTTTATAAAAAAAAACCTACCACTGTATTTTTTACAAGTTATTGTAACGAATTTATATTCTAATGCACAAAATACGTAAAAAAGGTAACTTGAATTTTTTCCCTAAAGTTCACCATTCTCAAGTTATTCATACCAATACAATCCCCTTGTGGCAGACACTTCTAACCATAATATTACAAGAATATTTATGTTTAAGCTTAAAAGTAAGTGCAATTTGTAAGCACCTCAACCAAATTCTTTGCACTCATCGCTTTCATCATTTTGGATTAAAACAATATTTGGAAAATCGCAACAAAGGAATGAAAGGTACAGAAATTAAATTTTAAAAACATTTAACGACGATCCTCGGCTAAGTACACGAGGAACGTCTCGGCAACTTGGGGTGAATAAATCGAAAATTTGAAAAGTTCTACGTAAGGATGGCAAAAATCCGTACCATTTATAACCTGTGCAAAATTTACTTTCGGGAGATGCAGAGACGCCTGAATTTTTATCAGTGGTCGTTTGAATTCTTACTGGACATACTTTGGACCGATGAGGCTACGTTCACAAGGCGAGAGGTAGTGAATTTTCACAATCTGGATATTTGGTCACAAGAAAATCCTCATGAAATTCGGAGTCATTTCTAAACTTTCTAGAAAATCATCTATTTGAATTATTAGAGGATGTTCCATTCAGCGACAAAATAGCTGGATACAAATGGATAGTGCTCCTGCGCATTTTAGGAAAATAATACTAGAATGGCTTAATGAAAATTATATGAGATGATGGATAGGTAGAAGACCAAATGCCAATGTCAACCATAATGGTGCAGAGGGTCCAGTGTATTGGCCAGCCAGATTGCCAGATCTAATCTCCCTGGACTTCTATGTTTGGGGTGACCTACCTGAAAAGTTTACTCTACTCCAATAGATGCTAGACCACAACTGCTGCAGCGAATAGAAGACGGGTATAATGAATTAAAAGAAAACCACCACATGATATTAGCTTCAATTAGTTCCATTAATAGATGTCAGAAATGTATCAATGTGGGTGGTTCGGATTTTAAACAATTGCTGTAAATACGTAACGTTAATTTTGTTTCTGGTTTAGTTGTTGTTGCTTGGTAAATGTATTTTTATTATTATTTTGATTTAAATTGTTCTTATTTGTAAAGATAATGCCTCCAGGGAAAACTAAAACACACCAGGAACACTACCTCACAACTAATGTGGAAAGAATTTTGTTGATGTGTTTAGAAATTGCACTTACTTTTAAGCATAAACATAAATATTTTTGTAATATTATGATTTGAAGTGTCTGCCACAAGGGGATTATATTTGTATGAATAATTTGAAAATGGTGAACCTTAGGGAAAAAATTCAAGTCACCTTTTTTACGTATTTAGTGCATTAGAATATAAATCCGTTACAATAACTTGTAAAAAATACAGTGGCGTAGGTTTTTTTATAAGAAGGGGGTGACCCCTGTCCAGTTGTACACCACTGGTTAAACCATTAGAGCTCTTATTTTAGGTAATGCAAGGCCTACTATCATACATTATTTGTACCAAATTTTATTGAGATCGGTTGATAGATTCCTGATATATAAACAAAAAATAATTTTTTGTTAACAACTTCAACACCTTGTATCTGTAAAACGAGGCCGTTCCAGACCTATGTTTATAAGGCAAACTCCTATTATTTTAAAGAGATCGATCTGTCCTCGAAGTTTCCTGCATAAAATTCGGACCACCCTGTATATAAAACAATAAACGATAAGGATAAGCATATCTTAAGATTTTTTCAAAAAATTTGTACAAAAGAGAAAGTACAAAATATTCCGCTTAGAATTATCACATAGGATGACGTAATTGTGAGAGTGTGTGTATTTTAACATTTTTTCTGCTTCCAGCTTAGGATTTGTCAATAGATTGAGATGTTTGTGGTGCCTTTTCCTTGCAATTAATTCCCTTGTAATGTAAATATACATGGGGCGACTAAACTCTACTAGTATTGGCCATTGTTGGCCACGCCAACTTAGCAAAACCGTATAATATGAGAGGATTGCTAATGTAAATGTAATTTTAGTATTTGTAACTCTGAAACTCTCAATCAGTAAATTAGATTTTTTTTTCCAGATATTTATGCGAAAATGTAAGTATTAGTACACTTGTAAACATAAGAGTGTATAACAGTATAGCAAATGGAAATGTTAATTTTTTAAAAATAAATATTTTATTAACGTGCTTTACAGAATTTAGAGAAAAAAATTGTAAACATTAGAAATATCGTGTACAATGCTACGGTAAAAAATTACATTAAATACAAAATACTTATAAATTAGAGAAAATTTATAATAGATACATGAAACTTATTACACGGAAGGAAATTTCAAATACATTTATTTATATTGTCCCTATTATAAAGGAAATTCATCAACGTGCATGCATCAACGTAATACCCTACAAAATATGTAAAAACGTTATTTGTAATACCTAACATCAATTTAAACATTATTTTATATAACGCGATTCCCATCAGATATAACTTTGTTGCCACCGCATCATATTTTACGAATCGAAATAAACTCTCATAGAAACACGTTAATGAATGCATGGCAATTAATTAATGTATAAAGTCACGCAGCTTTAATGCTAGGATAAAAATATTTGCATTTTAAATGGGCCCGAGCAACCAGTTATCTTGGGACTAGAGCACCGCATGGGTTTCATTTAATTGTTTATCATTATTACTTTCTCTCTGTTGCGGAACTACGACGACCTTATCTGTTAGCTTTTGTACATCTTCCATTCTTTGTACTATCTGAATCCTCAGCGGGTGAAATGCCTTGGGAAAATTAAATTCAAATAGAAGATATCGCATGAGATTTACAGGGTGTTGCGTTTAAAACTTCCGGGCGAACACCAACGAAGACGTACGGGGTGAGTAATTAGGTGTAAAAAATTTAACATAAACTTCCCGCCAAAACAAAATAATTGGTCAAAATGCCTCCTTAAAAAGATACAGGGTGTTAAAAAAATATATATCAACATTTAAATCCGTTGCTTTAAAAATGCTCACAAAAAGAAATCTAGTGGATTTAAGTCGGGACTTCTTGGAGGACACAGTATCAATCCATCTACCACCTAAATGATTATGTATTTAACCATTATATAACGAATCTCTCATTGTGAGGAGGTGCACCTATGTATTTTAATATATTATGACATTTTTTAATACAGTTTAGGATCTTCCACCATAGCCTGGAAATAAAAAATAATGGGTATTCAAATGATTCGACTAATTTTTACTTTCCCTTTAAGTTGCTTTTTAGAAAACTGCAAATAATTAGGTTCATACACTAGTTGTCAAGTTGCATTAGTTTAATTTGAGGATCAAAAATTGCTTAAAAACGAAATGCATTGAGATTTATCTATGCAAATATCTCGATAACCAAGGGAGATATCGAAAACAAATAAGAGTAACTTTTTTATGAAACGAAGGTCGTTGTTTCATGTTTCCAACAAACAATGTCTGTAATTCTAAAGCAAAAAAAAAACCTATTTATCGAAGGAATAGGACATAACTGACGCTCTATGTAAGCAACGCCAAAATTAGTTAAAAATTCGTATTTGTCATGTCAAAAAACATAATAGAGCCAATTGTTTTGTTCGTATTCTGACAATTTTCAAAATTATTGAGAAATTTCAAAATAATTATAATTCAAACATTGAACGCTCTGCATCTTTGAAAGCAGCGACATTTGCATAAAGCATATTTCGACTTATTTTGGGCACCAGTATCTCCAGCTTCAAGATTTCCCAAAACATCCCGTATATAGTAAAAAATTAACAATATGAGGATGCTTATTTGTCATTTGAAATAACTCCATTTCAAAATGTTTTACCAACGTGGACAAACATTGTCTTTTATATGGAGGTGACATCAGGTGGTGACAGTATGGAAGTAGCCTTGAGGATCATCGGACACAAGAGATATCCATATCTCCTTTATGTTTGTGTACAAACAAAATAAAATACTTAAAAACTTACCACTTGTCATTGTTATGTAAATAAAGAGTTTTCGTACCTGAAAAAGAAAGTGGCAATTAATACAATGAAATTAACAAATACCTATTTAAGAATTTAGTTATTTTAAATTAATGTAATTTATTATTAGTTATTTATCCTTAGAATTTAACCAATGTTTCCAATATAGGCAGCGCTGCCTTTTATTAAATTTCTCAAGATAAGATCCACACATTTTTGGTTGTGGGAGTGCTGACTCAATCATACGAAGCTTTTAAAGAGTTAATGACCTGGAGTCAAACAGAAAATTACGAGTGTATCAATCAAGATACCTGTGGCGTAGCTGCATACCTTAACGAGAAAGAAGACGTATTATTTTTTAATGCCGACACACTTTTTCCAATTGATGTTAATTTGCCGATAATTAAACCTGCACTGTTAGAATAATACCGCCATATGTGGCGGTGATCATGTCTTAAATTTGGGTCAACGCAGTTTGGTTCAATTATTGTGCTGCGCTTAGGAATGCGTTAGATGTTCTTTTAAATACCAAACGTAGCTGGTAATGTGATTAATCACATCCGTCATTGCTTCTTTGAAAAACTTGAGTATTATTATAGGTTTTTTAGAGTTTATGTGTAAAATATTGCTCCAAGTACAAAAGTACAATAATAAATAATATAATACATAATAATTATTATTATTTTTATTACAATTATTTAGCTAAAGTACATGTACATGTAAGAAAATAGAAAATAAACTTGTAAAGGGACGAAGTGTCAGTTTAAAACTGCTTTTCAACTTAACCCCTAGAAACAGTATGAATAAACAGAAAAAAAAATTAAATAACACAAAATATCCTAAGTATAATAGAATCTCTAAACATAATCCTTACAGAATATACCTAAATATAAATCGAAAAATATAGAGATACACATACAGGGTGTCTCACGGTGACAACCCATTAGAATTATTTCAGACTACTTCGATTTGAATTTTGAAAATTTGGGATACCAGGTTTTCGGGCATGCCCTTCTCAATTAAAATAATGGCGTCCATGTACCACTTCCGCTTATACCGGATGTCGCCATCAATTTGCTTATTTCAAATGGAACACCCTATATATTATTGCAATTTTGGATTCTGATCGTATGTGTTATTTTAGGTGGGCTTTTATGAAGTTTCCTTGTTCCTAAAATTAACCGTTTTCGAGATATTTAATTTTATTCAAAAAAATGGAAAGAAACAATGACTAGCTTCAAACCATGTGTATTTATAGTAAGAAAGATAAAGCAACAATATCTATAGGGGGGATAGTTAGACCCCTAAGCTTCCCATCCATACTTTCAAAGTGGCTTAATTGCATACAGGGTGCTAGAAATTTAATGCCGAGTTTAGTTAACTTCAAACCTTCATAAGTCGGTTTTTTTAAGTGTAATGCTTTTCTATATTCTAATACACAATTTCATTCTCTTTCGAACGGTATCAGGGTTCCCTATACCTATCTCTTCTAGTTTTTAAGTTATCTACTATTTGTTGTATAATCACCTAAAATCATGTATTGTCTTGCGAGGATAGCTATGGAATTTTTAGCAAAACTTCAAAACAAACGACTAAACTGTCACCAGTTATTTATTATTATTTATTCACAGACGATGCAATGGGATTCTAAGCAGAACATTTACAGTTTTTAATGAGGCATATCCCAATTTTCCACCAATGAGCAGAATAAAGTTAAGAAGAATTCTAAAAAATCAACTTCATATATAGTAATACACAATTTTAATTATGTATGTTGATAATAATAATGCACTAAGAAAAAAAAATGACTTAAAAAAGTCATAAGGGTGCATTTAAAGTTTATTTTACTGTAACAAAAGCCGGGACGCGTAGTAATTTATTTGTTAATTCTTGGAACGGATGGGCCAAATAGTAAAATATTTCAGTCAACACAAATTATTGAAAGTTAAGGGCTCTCAAGTAGGTTTAGCGTCCTCCTTCGGAGAAATTTAGCAATATTTTTTAACAAGTCCACTTAGACTGTCGGGGCCATGTGTTGAGCAGGTATAAAGAAAAAAATCGATATTTCAAATAACGCGCGAAATGCATTCCAAAGAACGTAGGATTTCCAAGAATAAGTTGTTAGAATGTTGTGAGGAAAACCAGAAAGAAAGTAATAGATCAAATAGCTGGTTTTTAGGCAGATTTTCCAAGCTATAAGAATAGATTCAATGAGATGGACTAACCGTCCCGTATTGATATCGGAGTCACAACAGGTTGTTTGTAAGCCTAGTCACAGAATTATTTATATAGACGTAAGTCCAGTCAATTAGGTAATTATTAACACAAAGCGTCCCGAAATTCAGGGTTCCCGCCAATAAGATAAAAACAGAAACTTCTGGATCCAAGAAATGGCGTGTCGAAGCGAAGTGTCGAATTCAGGAGAGATCTACGAAAAAAAGGCAGTTCCGACATTTTCCAGGTGGGAAGTTTTAATTGGAACACCCTGTATAAACTCTTGCCTGTAACATTATTTCCATTGCCTACTTAGATATTCGACAACAGACAGCACAATGACTTCATTAGTTAATAGTAGGCTCTGTAATATATTAGCTACATCTTGTATTTATCTTGTTAATGCTGGGCATCTTCAACAATTACCCACTAGTAGCGCTGGAGTAAACGGAATTGCTGTTAGATGACACAGAGATTACTTGAAATTCAACACACTTTAAATGTGAAGGACACATGGAAGCCTTTCTATTCAGCATTGTTGTTTCAGATTTTTCATTTAACCTTGCAGTTTAATAATAGAGTTATCGAAGTATAATTTATCGATGCTGTTTGCTCTGGGAAAATGTCTCCTCGTGTTGGATAACGTGACTCGAACTATTTGAGGTTTGTAAATATTTATACAGTTGGGAAAATCACCCCGGCGTATTCGAGAGGATAGAGTAAATAACGTCTGTAGAGTAGAGGGCAAATGAAAATCTATGGCAATTACTTAAGATTAACAGCAAATAGTATAGAAACGTATACTGTCCAGATTTAGAAAGCTGGGGATAAATAATTAATTAATGCTTGACTGTTTAATTGATATGTCTACTTTATACTGATCATTGTTTTACTTTATATAAGTACAGGTAATCAGTAAAGCTGTCAGAGAAAGCTGCAATTCAATAGCGTGCCAAGGGGGTCAACCGAGACTTGCGTGAGCCGATGCCTTAGACTGCTTTTCACGTTCACGTCACGTTAGTATACTGTTGTTTTGTTATCGTGCGGATATTGCGTAATTAATTCCTATCCGTTGGTGTTTGTGGTGGTATATTATAGACAATTTAATTTGTTGCTTTTTAATGAATAATGCGTACCCCTATGTCCGGCAGTTCAGTTCTGACAGCCCTAGTAATATAATATTATAATAACTGATAGATTATAAAAACTTTAGATGGCAACACATCATAGAACAAAAGCAACAGAATTATCATTTGTTTTATTCAGGAATATCTAATACCAGTTTTACCATTTAACACTTGCAATTAGTAGTGCAACAAAACTCAACGACCTGCATCATTTATCATCCAAGGCCGAAACACTGGGTAACCGATATTTTAAACGTCAACAGAATGTATCCTAAGCTATTTGACTTCTCACCCTTAAATTCCGCTATTCATGGTTTACTAACCAAGTTCACCCAAAAAGTAGAGAACCAATAAAGGAATGTTCTATCTTCGTGATTCTTAACCAGCTTTATCTAACATTTTTGTGTATTGTACTGATGAAACCAAAGTCAAGTTCGCATGTTTTCCTTCATCGTAAAATAATTGAGAAAATAAGGGACGACACTTTTAGTGGATATATAGGGCACTAATAACAAAAATCTAATGAAATATAAATATATGATTTATGTTATACCTTTTTCAAGAAATGAGAAAACAAATACTTTCTTTTAAAAAATTATATGTTTCTTGTTACTAACACTTGTAGTTTTAAGATGTTACAGTTAATTGATTCATTTTATTATTATTTTTTTCTAAATTTCTTATCATGTTAAGTCATCATAAGTTCCTTGATACTAAACGTCATTTTTAAAAATTAATTTTTTCTAAAACAAATTTTTGTTTTATTCTAAATATTTTCTTAAATCCACGTCATAACTTCAGTGGCGTATTCCTTGGATCATTTTAGATTAAGAAAATCTGAATAAGTCACTGTTTAAGCGATATAGATCGAAATTAAAACAGTACAAATATTTCTATATTATATTTTAAAAATCCCCAATTTCATATACAGTGTCGGAGATATCGAGAGGCAATGTTATTGAAAACCCCCGAATTTCTACGCCACTGAGTTTTTTGGAAATTCGTTGGAGATGGTTGATTCGTAACGGTATTTCGAAGAAAAAAGCTATTATACATTTTATTCGAGAAAGGAATCATTTTACAATATTATTTATTATTTTTTTATTTTAAAGTAAATTAATCACACAGTGGAATATATTTAAAGTATCTCTAGAATTGCTCCATTCACAAAAAAAGTGTAAGGAATTTTTTGTTCAACATTCCAATTTAAATACGCTGTAATCATTGAAAGTAAGTACAAACAAAATTATCATGAACAAACATTTTAATTTATCTGCTGCATTTATTAAAATATGTTATATATGCGGGAACAAAAATAATTTATTTTTTTTACAAAATTTATTCAAAGATATGTAGTTACATATATTTAAGTGAAGTGTATAAACGTTTTATATTATATTTACATATTGTATTTATGGCATGTAGATGCCAGGATAAGAAATAAAAAGTATTTATTTCCTTATTTATTAATATTAATATTCACAAATTATTTCTTTTGTCATTCTCTATTTGAATAAAATAATAAATTATTACTGCCTTCTTTTTATTTCATATTTAAAAAACATTTCATATACATATATTGTTTTATAAAGTATAAAAATTTAATAAAGCTTATTATTGCCTTTAAAAATAACTACATATTTTCATATTTTTAACACTTAATTGTTGTTACTACCAAAAAATAAGAAATAGAGTTCCTTTTCAAATCAATGTAGCGCGATTTACAGACTAGGTCACGTGACTTAGGGGCAACTAACCGCTGTTTTCGCCGTTCCTCTTGGAACATAGGCCAAGAAACAAAGCTGGGAAATGACCATTTCGTGACTTTTTGTATCGGTAAGCTGAATTTATCACTATAGATGCTAAATATTATGTACAATAATATATTAGTTTCCACAGTCATAAAAATGGGGGGAAGATTGTTTACTGGCTGGTTAATTGTATAATTTTTACGTAAATTTACGTTTTTCGCTTTTTTTCTGTTCATTTCCACGAGAAAACAGTAAAGTACTTTTTTTTCGTCTTCAAAAGACCTACAAAACTAGCCCTCGAGCGTCAAAAAATATTGATTAGATCAAAAGTTATAAACAGAAGTTTATTTATGACATTTGAATTAAACACTTATAAACTGCGTTATTATTACCAGAACGTTTTGGCATCGCATTCTCTCATTCCTTATCACTGCCTAATAACTCACACGAAATCTGGAATCGGTAAGTTGAATAGTTTACAAGTTATGGCCTTATAAACAAATTAACTAAATATTAGTCTGGACGATCCCGAGCATCTTCCACAATCGCACTGATTTTTTTCATGGTAGATTTCATAATAATATATTGAAATCTATCATTTTTTTTTTTAATTTAAAATTTGTAACCTGGAAAGTTTTATATTTTTTAGCATTAGTTACAAAATGAAATGTACGACGCACGCGTGATATAGTTACATATTTGGAAAGCTTATGAAAAGAGCTTTAAGTTAAAAAAAATCGTCAAAATTCGTTGAAAAACAATGGAGTTACAGACGTCAAATTTGACGGCCTATTGTTAAACAAATTATGTTGGTAGCGACAAAAAAAATACTGTCATAACCGGCAACCCGAGTACTTTCCCAGATAAAATTATTTTATTTGTGGAAGTATGTTAAGCGCATAAGAAATATTGTCAAAAGTCAGTGGGTCGCTGTCTGTATAACATAAAGGTCCTGGTGAGATTTGGTTCACTAATATCGTGTATGTCTTCCATTTGCACAAATTACTGCTTGACACCTCCGTGGTAAGCTTCGGATGAGCCTACGAATGTCTTCTTGTGGTATATTCTCCCATTCTTCGATTAGGGCATTTGTTAACTGTTGGAGAGTCTGAGGTGGGTCTGGGCGCCTCGAACACGCCTATCTAACAAATCCCAAAGATGTTCGATGGGGTTTAGATCAGGACTTAGCGGAGGCCAATCTATGGATTGAATCTCGTGATGTTGAAGGTAGTTCATGGTGATAATAGCAGTATGTGGCCTTGCGTTATCTTGCATAAACAAAAAATTTGGACCTATACTACAAGCGGCTGGTATAACATGATCTTCTAGAATGAGATCAATGTACCGTTCAGCGCTTAGAGTCCCTGGAACTATGACAAGATCGGTTCTTTCATCAAGACTAATTCCGCCCCAAACCATCACTGACCCATCACCAAATCTTTCGACTTCTTGTATGGTAGCTGAAGAATGGCGTTCATGTGGACGTCGGTATACACGTACTCGACCATCACAACGACTTAAACGAAATCGTGACTCATCTGTGAAGAGTACTGATCTCCAATATCTAAGTTGCCATGCCACATGCTCACGTGCAAAATGTAAACGAGACCTTATGTGACACGGAGTTAAAATAGGTTTTCGCACGGGTCTTCTTGGTCTCAATTTTGCTTCTCTCAGTCTATTTCTAACTGTCTGATCGGAAAATTCCAACCCATGAGTCGTTCTGAGCCTACTATGAAGGTCTTTTGCTGTGAATGTACGAGAACGCAAGGAGGATAGGACTAAAAACCTGTCCTGAATTCGGTTTGTTTTCCTCTTAGGACCTTGTCCAATGCGTCTTTTATATCCTCCGGTTTGTAAGTAACGATTCCACACGCGATGGATGACACATACTGTATACTAGCAACAACACGAACGACTTCAACTTCACTTAGATGCCTCATTTTTTACAATTTATGCTGAACTGTCAACATTGTTTACTATTCCAAGGCACAGCATATTTTTAAATTGAAATTTTGATTGTATGTTTCACTTTATTTCTTGTGGTTTTTTTGAATTGGTACTATTGTCTCAAGAATGATTATGTAAATTTGTTTTATTTTCGTAAATTTATTCGAACAAAATGTTAGTCTTTAAGATATGCATTATTAGATTTATGTAGTATTACAAATAAAAAAGTTATTGAGATTTAAATAAGTGTTCCTCTAATTATTTTGATCAGTGTACTAAATACTTTTTCAGTATCCATAAATTTTAGAGGATGAACTTAGGGGCTCCAAATTACATATAACTTTGAAGTAATTTCTTTCATAATCAAATATCCGACTTCTTTAATGTATGTAGCAATTCTTAATCTCTTTAACTACAGTCCCATTCTCTTTCTGTGCAACTACATAAAATTAAACTGAACTTTCCATTACAATCCCGAGATCATTTTAATAATCCCGCTACGTAAAACTCCAAGACCTTATTTTAACTGCCATTACCTGCGCCGCATCGTAATACCCTCCGTGGGGCCTTAGAATTCCTCCAGGATGTCCACACTAATCATTAGAGCGTGCAAGTCGAGACCGAACTCCTCTATTTTTGCCATTCCGTTAGTCCTCACGCAGACGTTGGGCGGCGCAGAGCAGCTCTTCTTCGGCCTAATTACCGGGTCAGTTTTTCTCGAATCGTGTCTGTAATTGGATACTCTGAGCAAGATATATCGGTCGCACCTACGGGAGAGCGATCGAATGTCCTTGTCCCGGAGAAAATTAATGCGTTCTCCTGCACGTGTCATACACGCCCATCCCTATACAGGACGTGATGGAATTGTTACGATTATCTAGATGGCCGAGACGATTGAAAAGTGAGGCAGTGGAGAAACCCTGAAATCCACTGTCTATGGAAGTTTCTCTGATAATATTCGTGCCCTTCAGATAGCGGCATAGGAATATAGAAAGTCGGAATAGGGCAAGGGAATCAAATAAGAAGTGGATCTTAATTGTGCAAGGGCGAAATGGGCGGTGACTATTAGACGCCTTTATTATAGCCATCTTTCTCTATCGCACGGATTTCTATTACTTTCTTTATCGCTCTCACGTGACGGCCGATGAACCATGGGGACTTTCCGACCCTGTATATGTATCATTATGACCATCGTTTTGAAAACATATGTAAAAAACTACATGAGTATCAAAATAGATCTTTTATTTGTGCCTGGCTCAAAAAAAAAATAGTCTGCTCATTTTTACTAACTTAGAACAATATTTGTTTGAAAATGTGTTCTAAAGTTTTAAATATCGAATTTTCTTTAAAAAAAATAATATTAAAACAATATTATTTTTAATTAAATAAAAATACACTCTCTGGACTGTTGACATAAGATTTTGTAGGTAGGAAAGCATAGAATTTTACCGATGATCTCAAAAAAAATTAAAATAAAAGTGTGCGTTTACGCACCTTTGACCGCTAATGGGTTTTAAGCAATTTGCTCCACTTCTACAGCAAAGCAGCCCAGTTTTCTCCATGCAGTCTGTTTACTCTTCATGAAGAGCCATTGATCATGTTTAATGTCGAAAATGCGAATATTATTGAAATAATTTTTATTCACAGAAATTACCAATGAAATATGTCCTTTTCGCTTTAGGACATCCTTGTGCTACAATGAAGTAAGCTCGTATTGTTCTTACAATTGCATACAATTTTAATGTTCAGTAAAGAAAGAAAGAAAAGAGAAACAAGAATGATCAGAATAGGATAAAGACTTTAAATACTGTGTTGCTTTACTGAAGAAGTGAATCAATCTGAGACTGAGGAAGATTTTCAAAACGTTGGCCTCTTCAGAAATTCAAGACCCTGAAGTTTAATACTGTTATAGATCTAGCAATAAGCAGTTGGAGTGGAATACCCTCAAATATTTTTTATTTTTTACTGTAAATGATGTGACGTTTTAAAAAACTCTTTTTGCAACACATCTTTTCACCAAGTTCACTAAAATATTTGGAAAGAGGAGAGAGATATCGTAATTGTAAGGGTGTCTCAAACTCGATAGTATGGGCCTATGGAAAATTTTTCTGTATTACTTTCCGTTTAAAAGTTATAAGCAATATCGTCCTAAAAAATCTCAAAAGAAATACCACCTAAAAATCATATTAGCGGTGGAAGGATCAAGTACTCATTGCAAAATAATTGATTGTTCGTTGTTTAAAATGCATAAATGTCACAAAATGAACGTCAAACGTATAACTTTCGTGCTTACAAAATGTTTTCTCATTCAGAAAAAGTTGATATGTTGCTAATTTACGGCGAGTCACAAAAAAATTCAAGAAGAGCTATAGAGTTATATCGAGAAAGGTATCCAGAACGCCTCATTCCTGATCGTAGAACCTTTACAAGATTGGAGGCGACCTTGCGACGAAATGAAGATGCATTTTCTGTTCGGAAAAATCAAATAATTGACCGAAGGATAAGAAACAATTTTAATACAGCTAGACTGTTACAGTATTTCGAACAAAATCCACGAAATTCTATAGGGCAGGCTATCCAGGAATTGAATTTAGATAAATCAGTCGTTCAACGAATTTTAAAGACCAGTGGGTATCATGACTACAAATTTCACAATTTGGAGTACTTGCCTGAGCGTCACATTAAAAACAAACTTAATTTTATAACTCAAATTGTAGTAAATGTAGAAACTGTTGATCAGAACCTTTTTTGGCACGTTCTTTGGACAGACGAAAGTTGGTTTGTCAGTAATGGTTTGCCAAACAGGTGCAACGAAATCCATTGAAAATCCCCACATTGTAAATCCAGTCCAAAACCAAGACCATTTTGGAGTAAATGTATGGTGGTGCATCATCGGTAGGCATTTAATTGGGTAATATTTATATGAACATACATTGAAAAACGTGAGTTACCTAAATTTCATACAAGAAGAACTTCCTGAACTTCTGGATCATGTGCCTTTGCAGCTAAGAGAAACCTATGGTTTCAGCATGACGGAGATCCACCCCACACAGCTAGGATTGTGCAGCAATATTTAGATAACACTTTCCCAGAAAAATGGATTGGACTTAATTGACCTATTCAGTTGCCCGGAAAGTCACCAGATCTAACACTCCTCGATTTTTTATGGCTAGTTTAAAAAAATAAGGTTTACAAAACACCTTAGCGAGATATTAATTCCCACAAAGAAATCAGGCGAAGATTGGATGTGTCTTGAAATGAGAAGTCATATAAAGAATAGATTGTAATATGTATGTAGTATGAAAGCGTTTGCCTCATTTTTTAAGTTTAGTTATTGTTGTCATCACCTTTTGTTTTAACTGTATTAAAGAATTATCGAGTTTAATCCTTTTATTTATTCTTAATGATAGATCATTTAGATAAATTAAATAATTTTTGAGGTGGTTCTTGAATTTTTGAGACATATATTGCGGTCTTAAGTCTTCTTCAAAGAACACACTGAAACTAAAAAGTTAAATTTCAGAATTTCTTCCAAAGACACGAACCATATCTCTCTGGAAACATCCGAACACTGTGTATAATTATATAATTTTCTCTTAGTAAATTTGAAACTCTGGAAAAGTAAAATACAACATTCACTATTTTCCATTGAACAAGGGTCAGAGCAGGTCAACTCCTTGAACTACCCGAGCGTGAAGAATTAGGATGTTCCGCATAAAATATGCAAATTCTCTAACACAAACAATATATAATTGTTAACATATTGAAGAAAATGCCATAACCATCTTTAACAAAACTTGCTAATTGGCGTAACACTTATTCTTCTGTGAAACAATAATTTGACTAGATAAATGCCTTGTTCCATGAATATTTTCAACATGCTTTGTTTCGAATTATTTCGAATTGGCTTAAATCATTAGTAACAACGAACTAGGGCAATTGTGGAACCATTTATAATGCATTAAACGTTGCGTTTCCCAACGTTATTTCAAACAAAGATGTCAGTTATCAAACTGTCATGTGTAATGCAGGCCAGTAATAAAAAACATTTCTATATCAAACTGGAGTATTTGATGAAGGCTTCGTCTTCGTTGATGAAAAATCATTAAATTCAAACAGTACTATTTAATAATATAGCGATATTACCGGACATAATTTTATTAAGAATTTGCTAACAGTTGTAGTAAGTATAGCAATCGGTGAAAATTTTCAGTGGATTTCTGGTTATTCCACTACGGCATATGTTCAATATATTATGACAAAATTGCTACTGTACATACTATTCCAACAGTTTCCAAGAAAAAATACTGGCTCTACATTATAAAGTGTCTCCGCTATGCTACTAATAAGGGACGAGTCAATGTTGATGGCGAAACCAGTTCTATATTCCATTTGCAGAACAAAAAAATTGGGGAATCATTTTAAAACGATAGATTACTTAGGCCGGTATTAATAACAGAGGTACCTGCATGACTGATGATGATTGTGACTTTTTTCTACGTAATCTTATGGTAGAAACATGGGCAATTATTAATAATCCTTAATGGGGTTAGTGATGGTCGTGTAATCTAACTGATGATAATGTAATCGCTTTACAAGGTGGTATAACTTAGTCAAGATTTAAAGAGAGTGCGGATAGGAAATATATTTCAGTTAATGTAATATTGCATTGAAAATAGACCGTTGATAAACAGTTCTTTAGCAAAAAATTATGAAAAGAGAAATGTGTCTTCAAATAGTTTATTAATGTGGTTTGCAGGCTTCCGTAGTAGTTTTTTTTTTTTAGTTGATACTTGTGGTTCTTTGACCTCGTGTTGTCCAAAGTACGTTGGAAGCTATAACTCGTCTTTAGAAGGAGCCCCTATCATCTAATCTGCACATCCTTGTTTATGAGGAAAATATGTTATTGCCAAATATTGCCCCTTTTTCTTGTTCTAAATTGACTTACTGATGACTTGTTCGATATTTGTTTTAGTATATCCATTTTCTTCGATTGATAGAGTTGTCGTAAAAATTTTCCAGGTGACAGATAGTGCATGTTCGATGCAAAATATTGATGGTACTTGTTTCTGGATCCAACGGTGATGATACTCTGAACATAGATAATTGTTAATGTGAGTTCGTGGCCTAAATATCTAGAAACTCATGGGTACCGTTTTATTTCCACCCCTTTGGTGGATGTCCTGATGTATTAATTGTGGTGCATGTCTATGTTATTAGATCAATGAAGCTAAATCATAAATATATCATCAACATACCAGAAGCAGTACTTTAAATTTGCTTATTCCAGGACCTTCTTTTCAATGAATTTCTTCAGTTTATACATAAAACTAATCCCTTAAGAAGAAAAGGGCCCCTCTAAATGTACTAAATGATAATGCTTGTCTTCTTTGACAAGCCTACAATGACATTCTTAAAAAGTTTCTTTCATTGGTATTTTTGTGAGCAATAACGATACAATAAAATAACTATGATCATCTGGATCTATGTAGTTCGATTCTTTTGATTTTATTGATGAAACCTCCAGCGTTTTTGACTTGATGTTCTATCTCTCCCAATAGGTCTTTAATTTTATATGGGTCGAAGATAAGTGGCTCATCAAACTAGCTTCTTTTGGGGTATTAGATTGAATTTTGGTTCTTATAGCTATTTTGAGAAATCATCATCAAATATGAATATGCACATTCACTAATAAAATAATTGAAATAGTATTTAATAGTTACTACTCCTAGAATGATCTTATATTGCTCTAGGTTTGTTCTAGGCATAAACCAAGATAAAATATCTACAAATTCTGGTATAAATACTCATAAAATTTGTTTAGTTCACCGTGTATTCGCCGTTCTGCAGGCAACGCTTCAGCTTCGGCGCGCGACCCTGCAAAAAATTAAAATGAAAAAATTATGATCCTCGAATTAATGGCGTTTTTCAATAATTCATGAACTGCTTCTTTCTAGTATTATTAACGGCGATCCAGGCTTTGATGTTCTTGTACCTATTTTCAATTTAATATTAAGTGGTTATATAAGACGACTGCAGCCTTGTGACTGGAATAATATATTATAGTCGGCCTTCTGGCATAGAAAGTCCGAATTAGACGTAGAAATAAAACATTACTAACGTCAAAAAGTTGTTGCAAAAAAATACTGGGTGGGATTCGTAACATGGAGACTATACCAAGTTCTGTTAGGTTACTTTTTTAGTAAATGCAAAATAAGAGATTAAACAGCTTGTTTTTGATTATATGAAGTCACGAAGATGGATAACAAGACGATGAATTAGAAAAAATATTCAAATATTTAAAACTTTTTAACTTATTTTTATGTTATTGGAATATTCTGTTTTTAAGTTCAACAAATTTTTTATATTTGTCAAACAAAAACATTAAATATGTAAATATTTATATTATATATACCTACTCTATTAATAATGTGCATTTTAGGCAAGTTCATTTGACATTAAATATATTTCCAGCCGTTTCAGTAATTTATGGATATTCATAATTAAATTTTATGCTAATTTTAACAATTATGCAGATCCATCTCGTTTTCCCTACACTACATTTAGTTTCACGAGTTTATATTGAATTTTAGTGAAATATAACTAATATAACTGATAAATAATTCATAACGCATTAATACTAACACGAAGTTCGGTTTAAAGGTTAACGTTTCCAATGCATGTATACAAAAAGTAGGAGAACTTCAGGCTTAAAAAAATTTAAACACATATTTTTTTAACTGTGTAATAAGTGTAGCACTAATATTGATTAATCGACTAAATATTCTTATTATAGAATACATAAGTGGTTAAAGTTAAACAAAGATGAATTAAGTAACGATAATGTGGGAAACAACTACTCTGCGGACTGAAGCTCCGACCAGAATTAAACTACATCCGCAACATCTATTTACGGTTTTTAAACATTCGGTATATCTGATAAGTAATATGTTGCTTTTACTCTACAGCATATAGATGGTCTTATCAAATATAATTTCAACAATATTCCGCAGAATAACGAACTAACAACAATATTTAGGATACACATAAATTGTGATTTTTATTGACTGCTTAAAAGTGGCGGCAAATTTGAACTGTATTTCGTCATTTTCTGAAGAAAAATCAACTGTAATTAAATCTCAAAAAACATACAGGAGGTCTCTTAATTTGTCTACCAAACTTCTTCGCCAGAATTAACACAAAGAAAGAATTTTCAATAAACAAGGGGTAAGATACAGTATCCCGGCCGACAAAAAAAAAGTTTTTGTTTTTTAGATCAAACCTGATTTTTCCTATGTATGATGTTCTGAAAACGAATTTTAGTTTTAGAAAAAAATCTGACGTAAGAGTTTTCTACAAATCACCTTCAAATGGGCGATATTTCATGTTTTCTGGCATTTTTTGGGTAACCTCATGCCACTCATAAAGACGTGTGTGACACCAACAGAATACAGATGTTTAACACAAGAAACTGCGTATGAAAATTTGAAGTACAGATTTCCAAGCTATAGAGTATCATCAATTGTCAATTGACTGTCAATAGACTCGATATGGCACTCATTGTCCGTGGGTTTTTCAAGCTTCTAATGAGTGATCTGATGTAATTGCATCGAAGATGTCTGTCAAATGTCAATAGACTGTCAAGTGGCGGGTCAGTGACTAACAAAAGACTGTCAATAGACTCTTAGTATGCTTAGGGTTTGAATAGACCAATAGATAGATTGATCATCATTTAATGATGAATAGATTACCAAGTGAATAAAACAATTACTGAATAAATGCTAGATTAACAAATAAATGAAAGACTGAGGAAATAAATCAATCAGTAAATAGATCAATCGATAAATAAATAAATCAATAAATAAATACATAAAGATTGATGAATCCATCAATGCATATTTGAAGCGATATACAAATCGATAGATTAATCACAACTCCTGATGAGTTGCATGATGTTACCCAAAAAATGCCAGAAAACCTGAAATATCACGCATTTGAAGGTGATTTGTGGACAACCCTGCGACAGCATTTATTCTAACCCTGCAATTCGTTTTGAGAACATCAAAATACATAGGAAAAACCGGGTCTGATCTAAAAGACCTAAACTTTTTTTGTCGACCTGTGTAATAGTTCTTTTTAAAAACTTAAACTAGTTCAAACGTGTGTACTAAGTTTGATACATGTTTTGGCATGACTCATATTTACGCAAACTGACAAATAAATGGATTGCATGGATCTCACTTTTTCACAGCCACCTTGATGAAAATACTCGATTTGTCTTTTGGAAAATGCAAATTTAGATAGGGCAAAGAAAGATGTGATGTTCATCTTCACATGCAAATGATTGCATCTAAGGACTAAAGATGGTTATTCAAAACATCCAATTCATATTTAACATATCGTACACACTGAATACAAACTAATTAATAAAAGTAGTATAGCAGTGGGGATTCATAGCCACTTCAAGGTCACTCCAGGCTGCCACCGGACTGCCGCCACCCGGAGCCGGCACCAGGTCTCCAGCAGCAGGCATGGCGATGCCGTCCTCCAAGGTCACGCTGAAGAAGTGTCAGTGGGGTGCGGGGGTGGGGGATCTGGAATGCAGAAGAAGAA
>NW_019416318.1:0-5884 GCF_000390285.2 Anoplophora glabripennis
TATCGTGAGAGTTTGAGTCCTTAATATTAATTTTAAGAGGTAGTTTCGATTTTTTATTCCTGATCCCATTTTTCGTTAAAACTGCCAAACCAACGAGGTAAAAAAAAATATCTACATACAGGGATGGCCAGAAGTACGGAATAAAATTCATATCTTTTGAATGAGTTAATTTTGTTTAAAACGCCGAAACACATTAACTGATTTTGATTGTTTTCCATCATTCGGTTATATAACAATTAATTTTTCTTCAACCCGCTAACCCCCAGCTATCCCTACTTTTTTTCAAATGGAAACATAAGGCATGAGGGGGCTCGTTGAAAAGCTCATAGAAAACTGAATCCAGCTATACCAAATAAACAAGTTTTATTTTTTCAATAGTAAGTTTTTTTTTTTCATTTAGAAATTGAAACAAGTAGATAATTTACAAAAGTAAACTCAATGTCGCAAATACTGAAAATATCCTCCATTCACTATTTGGCATTCTCCAAGAGGATAGTAAAAGCTGTCCCCAGCATTCTGAATTACTTTAGCTGGTAAATTATGCATCTCCGCCCTAATCTTGTTCTTTAAATTCCCAATATTATCCGGTCTGTACTGGTAGACTCTTTCTTTCAAATATCTCCAAAGAAAATAATCCAAGAGTGTTAAGTCGGGGGATCTTGGCGGCCATTCAACTGTCTACCAATCCAGCGATTTGGAAACATTTCATCTAAGTATCTTCGAACATCAATACCAAAATGTGGGGGAGCGCCATCTTGTTGGAACCAAATTCTTTCATTCGGTATATCTGGATCAATTTCATGAGGGAAAATCACAGCTAGAGCAGGTATCAGGTCAAATGTTAGGAAATCCAGGTAGCGTGCGGCAGTAAGATTTTCTTCAAAAAAGAATGGGCCCAAGATTCTGTTGTTGATGATACCTGCCCATACATTAACTTTTTGTGGATGCTGCGTATGCGATTCGCATGTCCAGTGTGGATTTTCCTGGGACCAAAAGCGATAGTTGTGCCTGTTAACCACTCCATTTAAATAAAACGTAGCTTCATCCGAAAAAAAAAACATCTCGTTGAAAACCATTATTGTCGTCACCCAGTCTCATCATTTCTTCACAAAATTGTAATCGCCTATCATAATCGCCTTCCAAAAACTTTTGGACAAGACATACCTTATAGGGGTTGTATTTCTCTTGTTTCAGAAACATTCGAATTGCAGTTCGTGTAGCATCGTGATTGCAGGCCAATGAAACAATTGAAGTATGAGGATTTTCAACAAGTTCTAATGCAATGTCTAATTTCTTTTCTTCATTCAAAGCACGTGCCCGTCCAGTTTTGGGCAAAGTCTGTACTGTACCGTGTTCCTCAAATTTGTGAAATATTTTACTAACTGTCCCTTGCGAGATTTGGTTTTCGGGATATTTCGCATTAAATAAATCGCGCACTTCAGCCTGACTTCTTATTTTGTCTCCACATCCAAGCAATATCAAGATTTCGATGCGTTGCCTTTCCGACAATACCATTGCAATTCAGTAAATAACTTGATTTTGACACAATAGTAACGTTTCGAACTCCAATTTACAACTAAAGCGAAAAATTAACCAGAAAGCCTGGCAAGTAAGTGGTACCAAAAAAACGCAACATAAAAAATATATCTTTTTTGCGTTAGCAGTGATAGGTACAGTTTCAAATTCTTTATTTTATTCTGTGCAAATTCATGGAGGATAACACTGAAGATAATTAAATTTTATTTCACTTGTTAAGTAGGTGTTTTATACAACCCTAAAAACCTTGCTATTGAAAAAATAAAACTTGTTTATTTGGTATGGCTGGATTCGGTTTTCTATAAGCTTTTCAACGAGCCCCCTCATGCCTTATGTTTCCATTTGAAAAAAAAAGTAGGGGTAGCTGGGGGTTAGGGGGTTGAAGAAAAATTAATTATTATATAACCGAAAGATTGGAAAAAATCAAAATCAGTTAACGTGTTTCGGCATTTTAAAAAAATTAACTCATTCAAAGGATATGAATTTTATTCCGTACTTCTGGGCATCCCTGTATATTTTTTAAGGAAATTGAATCCCCTACAAAAAAGGTCTGATTGAAAATTGATATGTTTTTTTCGATTTACCTTTTTAACTTTGGAAATTCGTAAATAACGAACAAATTAATATCTGAAAAAGACCACACAGATTTTCAAAGGAAATTTTATGCTATACAGTAAAGGTCTATGTTAAGAAAATGTTAATTTTTGCACAAATTGACTCCTTCAAAAGTTATTCACGATTGAAGTTGAAGTAAAAATTAAATTTTTGTGTTTTTCGTTTTGGACCTTATTTTTTCACTCAATGGAACAAATTGATATTATACATCATCGACAATTATTATTCTAACAATATAATCACCAAAAATATCCAAAATTCATAATATATTCAAATTCATTCTCGCTCAGAAGCTATTTTTTCTATAAGAACGTAGTTCTTGTTTCAAAATGATTTAAAAAATAATCATATAGTTTTACTCAGTACTTCAAAGACGATTCCTATTTGGGCAAAGGAAGAGAGAGCACAAAAAGGCACATTTGCCGGTCACGTAACTCGAACTTGAGGGATTAAAGAGCGCCAGCTTCCCGAATTACAACGAATTCACTTGATTAGGGAGCGAAACGAAAAGAAACTGCAGAAATAAAACGGGGATTTTAAAATATATCCGGTAAGGATGCCCTTTCCGTCGCCCACACCCTCCCAATTTACGCTGGCAAGGGGGACATACAAATGAGTATGAATTTCACGCTAGGTAAATTTGAAGAAGAATAAAAATTAGTCCCCTGTTTGCTTAGTTTTAGCTCTGTCAACGCCCAGACGTTATTAAGGTCAGCACTCTGATACTCAGATGAGGTCGAACACGGAAAAGTCATTTCAGTGATGTTTTAAATTAATATCTACATAGGAACTGAACCGTGTCGTGATCGCCTATTAGTGGAATTGACATCGTTATTGCAAAGGTGTCTGTTGACCATCCTTTGAATATTCAACGTTGGTCGAGTACCTACGTCGCAAACTCAAACACAAACGGAGAAAAGTACTATTCCGTTTCCAATGACAGCCGTATTAGTCCAAGAGAAATGCTTACAGAAATTATTACCTGGACAAAAAAATATGACCATATAGAAAATTAAATTTTAAATTGAGTTTCTTGTTCTTTACACTCGATCCAAAATGGCGAACATGGTTAAAAAAAACAGCAAAGTTTGAAAAAACGGTTTTTCTAAAATAACTAAAAAAATATAGCACCGATTGAAAAATTATAAATGAGAAAGTTGTAGGTTTTTAAAAGATCTATCGACTGATTTTTTGTAAGTATCGATTGCTTTGTTCCTTTAGAGATATATCGAAAAAACCGTTAAAAATCTTCTCTTTTCTCTTCTTCTATAACTCGTTTACATCTACGTTCCCATACTTTCTATTTACTGCAAGCATAGCCCACGGCAAGCCAAAAAAAGTACATTTCTGAAAAATTTAAAAATATTAATTATCTTTCGAGATATATCGATTTTTTGAAAAAAAGGCGCTCTCGAAAATTGGCTAGATCTTCTCAGCGGATAGATCTACAGTGACGATTTTCGGATAATTTTCTTCGTAAAGAGTCATATTATCATGCTGTTAAAAAATGTTGACGATATTATTAATTTTAAGGATCAAAAAATGACTGAAAAGTTGCACTTCTTTTGGGTATGTTTTTTTCAAATAACAATTTCAATTTTTATTTTATGAAAATGACTTTTAAAGAAAGAAACTGCTGACATTTTTTCACGAATTTAAAAAAAAAATGTTTTTCTACGACCTTCTGAAGCCGAGATAATTTTTTTATTTAAAAAAAATTTTGAGGAAGCAATTCACATTTTACAGCCATGCACTTGAAAAAAGATTAGTAGGATATGTTTACTTGATTTTTAGTATTAGTAATTGAGTAATAAACTGAAGCGTGCAAGTGCGTCAGCTAGACCGGACGGAGAAGTAGGGGGAAGCGGCGCGCGCTAGCTCTGAAAACTGATGACGTGCAGTCTAAATGGCTCGCGCTTGCAAAATCTTTGATATCTCGGCCTCTGGATCACGTACAAAAATTCTTTTGTACTTAATCTGGGGTAGCTAAACACGAATATTGTAGTCGTTTTCGCCTTAGAAGCAAAATAGTCCCGTAAATGTTTAGTTTTTATTTAACTTATGTTTTTTTTTTACTTTTATTATACTTCTTCACGAAAATATGGACGACGAACAAGAAAATGAATCAAAAGACAATCCGACAAAGCAAAGAAGAATTTCATTCGATAAATAATTTTATAGATATTTTATACATAGTTGTATAATTATTAAATATTTTTGTAAATAAATTAAATTCTTTAAACTTATTTTACACCAAAATTATTGAAATGATGAAGTAATTGTTAAAAAGCCAGCAACAAGTACAAGGTCAGTATGATTAATGAAGAAAAAAATTAAGGTATTACACGAAAAATACTGTAATATTATTAATTATTAAAATGACGATAAATGCAAAAAAATTTAAATTAAATAAAAACTAAACATTTACGGGACTATTTTCTATACGGTCATATTTTTTTGTCCAGGTAATATAATTTATGCAAATTTAACATTAATTTGTGACAGAATGACTATACTATACTTGACTGTTTTTTCTTTAAATCAATATTAACTGTTCTTGATTTATATCAATATCATTCAAGTAATTGAAAATTTATATGATTATCGTAATGTAAGAATGATGTTTAACATGTAATGATATAAAAAATTATGATTTTATATTGATGGAAACCTATCCAAGTCTTGTTGTTTCGAAAAACTCTGAATGACTATTTAATTTTATGCATAATTATATAGAAATATAGGCAAAACTGGCAAAAAAACTTCCGAGAAATTTTGTTGCGATGTCAAAGGAATATAATATGGTGGGTCCATGGATGGAGTTGACAAGAGGAGAAACTCTTTTGCTTTTGACTATATCAAAAAAGTCACTCTTTATAAAAAGTTCTGGCAGTCATACATCTTAGATTAGATATACAGGGTGTTCATAAATTAAAAAAAAACGAAAATATTCAAGCGAGAAGTACCATTATTTATTATTTTACACAACATTTTTATAAAACAAATCTGTTTATAACCTCAAATAATGTCCTAATACAAATTTTAAAATCAAAATTTGAGGCCCATTTAATTAATTTATTCCTTCTTGTATACGCTATTTTAATACTTCTCTATCATGTGGCAAAGTGTACGAAAAATTTATTAAGTTAGCGGAAATATGTGTTGAGGTATAGGATAAAAGTCAAAATTGAATTTTTGATTTTAAAATTTGTATTTGGACATTATTTGAGGTTATAAACAAATCTGTTTCATAAAAATGTTGTGTAAAATAATAAATAATGGTACTTCCCTCTTGAGTATTTTCGTGTTTTTTTTAATTTATGAACACCCTGTATATCTAATCTAAGATGTTTGTATGAGAGTCTCATTTTTTCGAGAGGCACAACTTTTTATAAAGTGACATTTTTCGATAAAGTCAAAAACAAAAAAAGTTTCTCCTCTTGTCAACTCCATTCTCAAAATTTATAATTAGACTTTTAAGTCAAATTATCTATAAAATTTCTAACAGAAAACTCATTTAATAATAAATAAATTGTGATAAATGATAATAAAAAATAAGTAAATAATCTGTTTACTCACCTGATCTTTACGTCATATGACATACTTGAAATCTTGTGGATAATCTTCGGGTACTGATACCAGGATCTTCTTCCATGGCGTATATTCTGAAATGATAGATGGATAATATTGGATACCTGACCGTAATTTTCCATTACAATGAACTTTTCTTAAT
>NW_019416318.1:6522-31017 GCF_000390285.2 Anoplophora glabripennis
AGAGAGAAGTACCATTATTTATTATTTTATACAACATTTTTACAAAACAAATCTGTTTATAACCCCAAATAATGCCCTAATACAAATTTTAATCAAAATTTCAATTTTGAGATTTACGTGTGTCCACTGTGGCAGGAGAAACTCTATTGTTTTTGACTATATCGAAAATTATCATTCTTTATAAAAAGTTCTACCCCTCGAAAATATGAGACTGTCATAGAAATATCTTAGATCAGATATACAGGGTGCTCATAAATAAAAAAAAAAAACACGAAAATACTCGAGAGAGAAGTACCATTATTTATTATTTTATACAACATTTTTACAAAGCAAATCTGTCTATAACCTCAAATGCCTAATGGAATAATTCAAATTTTAAAATCAAAATTTTAATTTTGACTTTTACTCTATACGAGTATAGCTACGTCCCACCTCAACTTAATAAATTTTTCATACACTGTGAATAGTTTGAGACCCAATTAAATCATTTATTCCTTCTCGTATGCGCTCTTTTAATACTTCCCTATCATGTAGCAGATCATTTGTATAAACCTTTTATTTTAGGGCACCCCAAAGAAAAAAGTCAAGGGGTGTAATTTTTATATACATATGCAGGATTATGAAAGGCCCAATGACGACTGTTTTAGCTAGCAAAATTTTGATTTGTAGGTAACAAAAATAAATCTGTGAAATGTTCTGTTTTAAGGTAATTTGCGCCTACCCATAAAGAAAACTCTAAACGTCTTTCTTCATCTTTAGGTGCACGTGGATGCAGCAGCGTTGGCTTGTACGCGTGAAGTTTTAAGTCCTTAAAAACTTTTTGCAATAAGCTCTTGCTTCTGCTCATGCTTTTTCAATGATAATTTAGGATCATCTGCAACTGACCCCACTGCTAATAATAGTAATAATAATAATAGGTAGCTATGTAGAATAAAAGTCAAAATTGAAATTTTGATTTTAAAATTTGTATTAGGACATTATTGAGGTTATAAGCAGATTTGTTTTATAAAAGTGTTGTGTAAAATAATAAATAATGGTACTTCTCTCTTGAGTACCTATTTTCGTGTTTAAAATATTTTTACAATCTTAAGAATATTAAATTGTATAACCTAACATTCGAAAACAATTATTATCCTTATACATTTGCTTTTATTAACAAATAAATTATACCTGTTAGAATATAAAATCTAAAAAAATAACTTATTCATTCACATGTCTGGCTACAAAGCTTTATTTATTCATTGTCGCTCAATACGGATTAAAAAAGTAATAAAAACTAGATTAATGACCAAATGTTTAAATAATGATTTTGAAATTTTTTTTAGCTTAAATATGCATTTAAATTTTTTTTTATTGCGTATTTGTATTCTGTCCATGTTTCCCTATCCTCCCTTTTAATGACATTATGACTGAATCACACTGTATATGACTTAGTACTACTTATGACCCATTTCCCCGTCTTCCCGCAAATTTATTGAGTCGAAAATTGTTAAATACAAAAACCTATTGAAGACATATCATCACTTCAGAAATGATACATTCTATAAAACTAAAACTACCAAACTTCCCGCCGCGCCGCATGAAACAACTTCCCAGTACGTCCGGCGATAAGGCCCCTGCGATTAATGGTCCGTCCGCCACGTGACATTCCTCAATTGTCTGGAGCATACGCCAGGCCGCAATGAACTTGCTGACGCGGTCCTAATGCCCGACGTAATGGCCTTCGATGTAAAAACCATCGTCCCCGAGACCACTCATCCACCAGACCAGCGCCATTTATCAGGAGGGTGGACCGCCCATCCAACCGAAACGTCAGAACCTGCGGCCACTTACTCCCCCGTTCAGGAGCCGTCCCGATCCATCGAGTGTCAAAAGTGATAGGAGCGATCGCTCATCGCGATCACCGATTGACTTTAAGTGAGACAAAAACAATGCCTAATACGGATCTGGTGGTTGAGGGGCGCCAGTGCTAAGGCTGACAGATTGAAATTGCTCCCAGTAACGGCGATACAGGGTCAATAATGTTTCGAGAGGTCATTCATTGGATTATTTTAAGAACAGAAGTTTATATGAACCAAAGTCTCAAACGTCTCAGTTTTCAAGGTACTACCAATAACGTAAAAAATAATAGATTTTATTGAGGTACTTTATAAGTTTTCAGAACCACAAGTGACCAACTTAAAGTAATAATAATAAGTAAGGAAGCAGCTACTTTCTACTACTTTGGGTTATACAGGGTGAGTCAGAAAGAATGGGTCAATACTAAGCTGGAGATGTTAGACACCAAAATATTATGTTTGAGCTTATCATGCCTTATGCGAATGTCGTTGGTTTACGAAATTAAATTTTGAAATTTCTCAATAATTGAGAAAATTTTAATAGCATAACTCTGAAAATTGGTAGTATTGGGTTTTTTGGTGTGAGAATTACGAATTTGAAGCTAGCTTATTTTGACGTTGCTCCTAGAGGGTGCTAGTTTCGCTGTATTATTTAGGTAAATCAAAACATATTTTTTTATCTGTTGAGCTATGCTTAAGAAAAGTTAAAAATCTGAAAGAACGTTCAATTCTACATAAAAAATGTATTAGTTTAGGTCACCTTACTTTATCGGTTTCTGAGTTATTTGCATTTAATAGTTTCAATATATTTTGTGGTGATTTTCTTTCAGGTATTTATATTGCTATTTCTTTTCTAAGTAGGCTTGTGTCAAATTTTCATGTCAATAAATATTAACGTATATTTCGTGCCTGTGATTTATTATTCATGCAAAATTATTGGCTAGTGATCAAAAAATGCCACGACATAATAATTTTTCAAACAGAGACATGCGTGATATTGTGCAAAACCGTACTTATCTGATCAACTTCGACGTCACCTGTTACATAGGTGTTGTATAATAATGAAAAAAGTAATATTAACGGTCGATAGAAGGAAGCACAAAAAACAGGCACTTAGATAGGAAATTCTGGAAGGAAGCCTAAATAGTTGAAGATAGGCAGTTGAAGTGAGAACAGTGTGCAGATAGGTAGCAAGACGATCGGCGGACAGTGTGTCAAAGTAGTGAAAAGTTAATTGTTTAAAGTGTTATTAGTTAGCAGGTAATATTCTTTAAGTACTTTGTTGTTAATTGTTCTATGTAATCTTATGATTGTGATGGTTATAGATGTTTCATGATAATAATTCTTTGTATGTTTAGCTTCCATTGCTTTATGCTCAAGGGCATATATTTTTCTAAGGTAAAATTGTTATAATTATTATTAACGATTGCTCATTATTTATTTCATGTTAAAATATATATATTGTGTGGGCGCCCAGACATTACAATAACGACTTCTTTGTTTCACATCTAACTTGTTTTTGCCACGATTACGTTATACGTAAAATATAGATGTTTCATGATAATAATTCTGTATATGTTTAGCCTTCATTGTCTTACGCTCAGGGGCGTATATTTTTCTAAGATAAAATTGTTACAATTATTATTATAGATTGCTCATTATTTATTACATGTTAAAATATGTATATTGTCGTGACTGCCCAGATATTGCATTAACGACCTCTTTGTTTCACATTTAACTTGTTTTATCATGATTAGGTTGTTCTTTGATTTCTTGTGCTCACTTTATGTCATACGTCTATACGAGCCTTGTTGAATTTACTAACATTTTCGCCCGTGCGGAACGAATCTGGATTAAGCTCGATTGCCTCCCGTATGGGACTCCAGTGTTATGAAGGATCTTCCGAAATCTCAACTATAGCTGGATTGCCTCCCGTATGGGACTCCAGTACCTTCCGGCTCTGCCGGCTAACTAACACCAAACCTCTTCAGTTTTACTTGGAAGTGTGTATGACTAATATGAGGTAACAGATGACATTTAGTGACACATTAAATGAGACAGGTCTTATTTATCATTAGCAAAGGTTCTTAATTTATGCCTTTGGTTAGCGGTTGTTTTGTATTTATATTTGGGTGGTAAGAGCAACGATCGTGGGTTTCTCTGCCATGCTCTTTCCCTGCAGGAGCTCTAGGTGAGCCTGGCACTCTCCTTACTCCAACTACGTTTACTTATTTTTTGTCGAACCTAGGGTTGTTATACTACAATATGATTTGTGTTTTTGCCCAGGCTAATTTTAATGGTCATACGGCGGCCCGAAGATATGAACACATGTACCCAAATAGATTGCAACCTAATTATAAACTATTCAGAAATCTTTACAACCGCTTAGGCGAATCTGGATCTTTTTGGCCAAAAAGTAACCATGTTACTCCAAAATCTATCACAGTCGATGAGAAGAGGAATTTTAATTCGTGTTTAACCTCGTCGGTTAAGTGCGGCAACGGGGGTAAGCCAATCGTCCATTTGTAGCTCGCCTACAATTTGCTCAGTTTGTACAAAATATGCAAATGGAAACCCAGATTTCCTCAATATTAGACGGGGAGTTTTCAAGTGGAAGAACAATCGTTTGTGGGATTCCGAAAATTCGCATGCTGTAATAGAAAGACATTTTCAGTATGAGTTTAAGGTGAATATTTGGTGATTTAATTTCTGGTTGAATTATCATCCAATCTAACTGAACCTCATTATTTAAACTTTCTTCAACATAATTTAAACGAGCTTCTAGATTATGTACCATTCGCTTTAAGAGAGAGTATGTGGTTTATGCACGACGGTGCGCCACCACATTTTGCCTTACCAGTACGCCAGTATTTAAATGAACATTTTCCTCATCGGTGAATTGGCCGTAGAAGTGATTTTTGTTGGCCACCGAGAAGTCCAGATTTAAACCCTCTAGACATCTCAGTATGGTCAAACTTGAAGGATGTGAAGAAATTCATTTTGTTGAGGAGTTGCGGCAGAAAATACAAGTAGTCGCGAATGCATTTAAAAATAGTAGGGACATTTTGTTTAATATTCAGAGACATTTAAGAGAGTGTATAGTAAAATGTATTGAAGTAGATAAGGAAGGCGAGAGTGAATAGGATTTTTGATTATTTATATGTTATTTGCGATAAAAAAAACTTTTGCTATAAAAATAAAAAAATTAAAATCCATATATTCTCATTTTCCTTATTCTTGATTGCAAATTTTAATCAGTAGAGGTTTCTTTTAAGATTTGAAAATAAGTAATTACATTACATTTTGATTAATAAAAAGATTGTATTATATTTTGAACTAAAATAATTTTTTAACTATAATTTTTTTGCAAGGGGTGGTTTTTATTGAAGGGTTGAAACTTATAAATAAATAATACAAAATTAAAACAGTAAAGAAATCTTAATTTAATACCACTATATGATTAAATTATTCCAAGTTGCTGAATAATATTTTTCAACATTATTTTTTAATGATTACTGTCATAGGGGATGGTTTTTAGGGATTGGCAATTAACAGTTCATCATGATTACTTATTTAACGATGATTTCAACCTATTACACGCTTGAATCTATAATTCTATAATTATTTTCGTATAGGGGTAGTTTCCACCCCTAAAAAATTAAAAGCAACCACCGGCACAGGGTCAACTTTGAAGTAGAGGGTAAGTAGAACCTAGATCCAAATTTTGGTGCAAATTGGTGATGTTTGGGAAAATTATACAGTAACCCCGAATTTTACCTTCAATGACTGGACTATTAGAAGTTTTTAGGAAATTAAATTTTGACTAATCTTGGAAAAAACACCCAATAAACAGTGGGGGTATTTTTTCCAAATCTGCATTTAGAATGATTGTCTATCCATATCGTTAGGAATAAAATAGTCAATAGACCTCTTAAACATCCTAAAACGTTGATCCTTATTATTTTGTTAATTATTAGTCACGGCGCGACGACGCGAGCCGAACAAAAGAATTTATATCCTACATAGTATAGCCTACAAAGAAATAGTGAAAATTTTTAATGCAACCATTAAAAGTTATCCAAAAAACCTTCCTAGTAAGATAATTGTTGTTGTTGTTGTTGCTGCTGTTGTTGTTGCTGCTGTTGTTGTTGCTGTTGCTGTTGTTGTTGCTGTTGTTGTTGTTGCCGTTGTTGTTGTTGTTGTTGTTGCTGTTGTTGTTGTTATTGTTGTTGTTGTTGTTGTTGCTGTCGCTGTCGCTGTCGCTGTCGCTGTGGGTGTCGCTGTCGCTGTCGTCGTTGTTGTTGTTGTGGATGCAGTCATACTTAATAAATATAACTCAAATGGTTAAAGTTAAAGTGTTTACTTCACGCAAAATAATTGTAACATCTGGTGTTCCTCAGGGTAGCCATCTGGGACCAATATTGTTTCTTCTTTTTGTCTATCCATATCGTTAGGAATAAAATAGTTAATAGACCTCTAAAACATCCTAAAAGTAAAAGGTTAGGATGTTACGGTCCCGTTATTATGCGATCCTTTTATGTTATATTATACCGAATATAATCGTTTGATAATAAAAAAAAAGAAAAAAAAACAATTATCTTATGTTATACTATTGTCTTGTGACAATTACAACCCTTTGTATAAGTGCAGCGAATGCGTACATAATAATAAAGAGTGCGGTATAGGTGATCCGAGTGCGCCTCAAGAGGTCGCTGGTGTTGCGTCGTGCCATTTCCTATGAGAAAGGCGATCCGTTTTTGAATGAATTCAGAGTTTCCGGGAGGAACCGGGCGTGAAGGGCGAGTTGCGGGAGGCAACAAGGTTAGATTTGAAGCGAGAAGGTTGCTGGCCGAGGTTTGGAGAACAACCAAAACTTTAAGGCCGAGTGTTGCCTTGTAGGCGACGCTTGGCAGCTACTACCGTTAACAGGCTGTCTCAAGGCTTGTTGTCATTAGGGCCATCTTCACATGCTAGTATGTTCAAATTAAAGTTTGGTACTGGACAAACCAAGTAAGTGTTTATCTAACTTTTACGGCGTAAAAACGCATCTTCTCTTGTGGTTACGACGATTCAACAAAACCTCCGTCTATCAGGCGAGGATACTAATAACTAGAGAGCGGACAATGTGTGTCTTTAACCCGAAGAATAGGTCAAATTTTGGTAGAGATGTGTACGCGTTCAAAAATGTTTTGTGTATAAACTATGCAAAATATAATTATTATGTATAGCAAATATATCGTATCATCCTCGCGAAGATTTGTACCCTTTATTTAAAATCCATAAATCATCTGAACAGGTTAAATAACGAGAAAATAATTAAGTTAATTTAGTTCTAAAGAAGTGAAATGACACTCGCGCCCATCTCTAGTCCATCCGTCGACATCGGTTGCGTTTATCGAATTCCTGTTGGTCAGAATTCAAACTGCAGCCCTGTTATGAATAGAGCGTGAGTTGGACTATTCTACCATATGCGTCGCCTGAGGATTTTCGTTACATTGACTCCTAATTTCCAATTAAAAGAACGACACTATTTTTAACCGAACTTTATTTAATAAATATGTAGTATACAATTTCTGATTTTCTAAATATTTTATACCGCCAAGAAATGTATGTACCGTGGAATTTTCGTGAATTATCAGGTAAATTTCCGATGCATACCCGACACGCCACTCCGTCATGGGTAATGTATCTAGGTTTATGAATGACATATCTATGTTCAAGGTTAAAGTCACAAATTGTCCGCTCTCTGCTAATAACTTCCCGTAATTTGGTGACTTTAATACGTCGTGTATACGTTTTGTTTTGATACCTATAATTTATGTAACTATGTAGTCTGTTGCATTTATGTAATAAACCTGTTCATTCAAATTTCTGATTTTATTTGAAAATAGGTAGTTTTCTTTAGTATTTTGTTAAATAACTTAAAATCAGTGGTGCCCACAAAAATAAAATCAAAAATTCACTATAAGAGAGATTGGAAGGTCCCACCGCTCACGCCCTGAAGATTGCAGCTACAAGCCAATAAATAGTAAGTATTGGTTTTATTTTTGTAGAAATGTTTTTTTGTCCTACAATTAGGGACATTATAAGAAGTGGATATGACTGAATAACCCTTGCACATGAGGTAAACCATTATGTCAACAATTACTCTTCCACACAAATTAATACCCACGGGGATCAGAACCGGCTTTACTTAACCCGCAATATTTCTTATTGCTCCCCAAACGCGAGAGCCATATTTTGACGGTATGATGCATTACCCACGGCCCTAATTTCCCACATGTGTACGTGCGCGTTCGGCCTCCCGAGTTAATAAATGCCGAACCCGGGGCACGTGTTTACACGCCGTCACGTGACCCAGTTCCGTAGCTCCGCATCTACATTTGTCACGTGCAGATAAAGCGTATTAATTTGGATGATCCCCGGTCCCGTTCGTAGTCGTTCAAAAATATGACTGCCATATATCACGCATCCGGATATATGAGGCCCGGGGTAGTAGCGAGTCGCAGACAGGAATCGACGTAAAAACGCCTCCAGGATTAATTAGCCCTCTGATTTATTAATTTATTTCGGAGCGGATAGTTGACGGGCACTCGAAATTGATTTATAGAAGAAGGTTGCTCGGTAGCAGACACAGAAAGATGTTTTCCGTCTCCTTTAACAGCACGGAATAGTTATTTACGTGCCAAGACCAGAAAGTGGTACTTTACAGGGCGAACATGCATGTTTCAGGGTGAAAAGCATGGGGGCTCTGTAAATGCACTTTCTGAATAACAATAATTCCCTGGTAGCACAATCGCGTGCAATTCTAATACAAGTTGTTTCAAGTTTACTTGAAACAGCCAAATTGTGTCAGATTGTTTTGTCTCTATTGCTGAAATTTATACCGTTTCTTAAGCAAGATAATTTTACAATACTTGCACCAGACATAACCAAAAGTACTTGAGTCCAAAGGGGTGAATTAGTATAAGTCAAGTACAATATGTCTTACTTAATTCTAATGTAAGTCTGCAACTTAGTCAATTGCTTTAATTTACCCCTTTGTGCTCAAGTGCCCTGAATCAAATCCATTGAAAGCTTTGATCAAGACAATTGCACAATGAATCTTGCAGTAAACCTTCATCAGTAGATACACAGCAGTCTTGTATAAGTGTTTTGTGCAAGATTTTGCTACCGGGGAATATTTGTTGATCATAAATTAAAATGCAATTATGCAAAATATTAAATATTACATCATAATACTTCCCTTGTTTTACGTTGGTTTTGTTTAATTTCAACAGGAAGAATTTTATTTGTTGTGTTTACTTTATTCTGAATAGAATTTTCCATATAACCTTCTGTCACGGTGGAAGATTTCCATCTCCCGCGACGGCTGACGTCCTGCGGTAGTGACTGGTAAACTCTGTGGGTTAGGATAATTTTGCATATGTAGCTATTTTGCAAGGAACATTTCGTGTAGATTACATTTATTGTTTTTAAATAATGTGAATCATCTGTGGTGTATGACGCTTGTTTTATCTAGGGCTAAATATTTATGTCATGTGGAAATTTTGAATGCAACCACTAAAAAAAAACCTTCATAGCAAGATAATTGTTGTTGTTGTTGTTCTTGTTGTTATTGTCATACTTGATAAATAGAACTGAAATGATTAAAAAGTGTTTACTTCACGTGAAATAATTGTAACATCTAGTGTTCCTCAGTGTAGCCATCTGGGACCAATATTGTTTCTTCTTTTTGTTAATGACCTGCCTCAGAACTTGAAATCATCTAGATATTTAATGTTTGCCGATGATTTGGAATTATTTTTGTGTTAAGGATTCTGCGGATAGTGATGCAATTCAGAGCGATTTGAATCAATTAGCCAAATGGTGCGAATCTTACAATATGGAGTTCAATCATAATAAATGTAAACTAATTTCTTTTACCCGTAGAAAGAATATTTGGTTGTCGGGTTATTTTATTGATAATATTAAACTTGAAAGAGTAAAGACAGTGAAGGATTTGGGAGTAAAATTTGATTATGAATTGAAATTCACTTCTCATATTGAAGATTTATTGAGCAAACGTTTTAGAATGATTGGTTTCATTAAACGACACTCTCGAGACTTCAACACTGTTACTACTATTTTTCTTTTATATAACTCTCTGGTGCGTCCAACTTTGGAATAATGTATTATTATCTGAACACATTTTGAAAATCATGTAGACCTTCTGGAGCGTATTCAAAAGAAAATATACAATTGATTGATGATTATGAGTACAGTGAAAGATTACGTCTACTTAGTATTCAATCTTTAAAATGTAAGAGACACTGTTCTTATTTAAAAGTGACCGCAAAATCCGCCCGTTTTTGCGTAGTGTGTAGCAAGAACGGGGAAGGTTGTACAGAGGTCTCCGTGGGCTTAAATTGATCGTCATGAAAAATCTAGGTGAGCATAATTCGATTTTTCCAATATTTGCCCGACTTACCCCTACTTACGGGGTGGAAACCACCCCTAAAACAAGAAAAATGAGAAAATAGTCGATACATTCTTGGTAAAATTGGGGCAATTTCACATGGCAAGGGTAAACTCAGGAATGTCCCTCTAAAAATGCTCATGATAAACCCACCCCCGCGTGGGGGTAAAACAAAAGATCGAATTATGGGGCCCGTCTTTCGTATCATTTGTCGGGTAGTGGGGGAAACAAAGTACTTCATGAAGTGGATATCATTCCCCGTCTGCTATCGGCAAAAGGGGTGGTTTTACCCCCACGCGGGGGATGTTTTTCACCTTGAGCATATTTGGAAGAACATCCCTGATCTCTTCCTTGCCATTCAAATTCCCGCCAATTTTTACCAAGAATTGATCGACCATTTCCTCACGTTTCTTGTTTTAGGGGTGGTTTCCACCCCTTGTACGGGTAAGTCGGACAAATATTGGAAAAATCGAATTATGCTCACCTAGATTTTTCATGACGATCAATTTAAGCCCACGGAGACCTCTGGATGATCTTCCCCGTTCTTGCTACACACTACGCAAAAACGGGCGAAAAAATGGGTTTTTTTGCGGTTACTCATTGCTCATAAGCTTTTTCATAAGAGAATAAATTGTAGTGAAATATTATTTCTCTTAGTTCAAGATTGTACTGTGTTGAAACATAGACAATAAAATTCTCTTGGATTTCAAATTAATATTTCTGTACCCTGAAAAATTAATTATCTCAAAAGCACAGTTCTCATAAATAGGCACTTATATCTTAACCACGCTTTCGTTGGTATTCCTACATTGCGGATCATAAAAAAAGTACTCGTCCCAAGTTAATCACATTCGCCACGTCTTTTAAACAACCAACATAAAAATATAAGTACAAGTTACATCTGCTGCAACGCCAGCGCATTTCATCGAGGATCCTCGTCGCAAATCTCCGGCATAATAAGAAAATAAAGAAAACCGGCACTTCGCCTCTAATTAATTCAGTTGTTTCAGCTGTCATTTCCGGACTTTGTGATCTTCATTTCCGGAATGTTTTCGCTCAGCCGTACGGGGCGTAGATCAAAGCCCTGTCACTCTATATTTACTCCGGCGGCGGCGGCGGCACTTCTCCCGATATTTTAAGTGTACAAACCGGGCTCGTAATTAGACCCCGCACACACGCCTTTGTGCTGGTCTGTTGTGTCCGAGTGGTTAACAACGTAAGACCTCAGTGCTCCCTAATATTTTTATGGAACGAGAAAGGAACTTTTTTCTTAAAATAAATTATTTTTCATTAGACGAGTACAAAAATATTTTAAAAATATAAATATTTTATAGACTGTGTTGACATATAAAGTAACCCAGTTACAGACTGGCATCTTCCGTGATGACTCTGCTAAAGCTGCATTAACAGTAATCGAAATCAACATCAAGGAGGTCCTAAGTGCTCTGATAGTTGGGCCTAGTCCGAGAACAACAAGAACAAGTCGAAAATTTATAGCTAAGGCTAGGAACAACTCAAGAGTATAAGAATGTAACTTTACAATAGATATAGATGACCTGCAGATGAAATGTGTTACTAGAAACATCTGTGGGTACACATGTCTGCAAGTGACCCATTTTAAGTATTACGTCAAGAGCGCCAGCCTGATGCCGGACAAACTTAAAAGGTGCAAGGACAAAGAAAAGACGAAGGACGCACCAGAATTTCAGAAAAGGTCCACGGTAGTATGGCGCCAGGACCAGATACGTATATGCGAGCGACTCCATACCAAGACTTTCCAGCAAACGCTCGCCTCGATAACACTTCTTTTTCACTAACTTTGTTTTCGATAAAAATACTTTTATTTTTACTGTTGAGAGAAAGTATTTTGTTGCACACCGAAAGTAACCCTCACATCTACGAACGACTTTAAAGCCAAAATTTGTTATATATCGTTAATTTTCGAAAATAGAACCTCTACAAACAAATTCGAGCAATTGAAACTAAATCTCACACCATAATAGGCCCGACAAAATCTTTATTTTTTTATATTTTCATTTAAGGAAAACAAGTGAAAGTTATGAAGAACAATATTACACCTGTATACATTTTGAAAATAAATTTTTCAAAATGTATAAGTTCTTTATTATTTTATTACTACAATCAGCTATAAACAATTATCTAAAAATCAACTCAACAACATATCACTGCCAGTGGATGGCTTTTTTAAAGATCCTATAACTTTAGAGCTACTAGAAACAAAATAACTTGTTTCTACAAACAACGTACAATCCTTAGTCAGGTCAAGCGTAGAGTTGACACAATTGTCCGCCCAGCAAAGACATGGATCATGATAGGACACCGCGAAACTAAAATTGGAAAAAAGATCATAATAAAACCGTTCGATAACAAGCAACTCGGCTATTAAACTGACAACTAGGCAGGTCGCACTGTTAACTATTGGCGTCAATGGCCAGCGGACAATTTCGAAATTCGCACGTTTCGAGAAAATTTACCAATCTTTCAAAACGCTCCATACAAGGCATAGTTTCCGCCTAAATCCAAGAATCCTAGACAAATCATCGCAGATGACCTACTAAGCAGATTGGAAGAATCATGTTTCGAAAATTACCGGAATTTCCACCCGCAAAGCCACAGTTGCTGTTAAAATGCTTTCAGACGTACCAGATGATGCTGACATTGCATGCGACAAAGCGCTACATCGCCCCGGTCGGGGCCGCACAAGTGGGCGCCAAAAAATTTCATGCATCTTTCAAAGACCTTCCGCCAAGCGGCCACGAAATCATGATTGCCACCAAAAGTCACCAGATGTATCAGACATTAAAACAAATGATTTTCAGCATCCCAACCTTTTGGAGAAGGCCACTATCACCATAAAGGAATGATTTTTCAAAAATTAAATTGTCCAGCCTAACTCGGATCACACAATTGAACTTCCCATGAAGCTAGCGTTGAAAGTAATCGAATGATCAGCCATGAATCCTGGTCAGTACTAGTGGTACGCTCAAATTATTTAATACTGTATGTATGAAATAATATCATGTTACTGTTACGTATATTTATTGTCAATATTCAACAAATCTTACAAATTCACATTCAAAACTGAGTTAAAAATTTCACGAGCTCAACACCCCCATTGCTTATAAAGCACCCCACCCAGGCTTTGTCCACCCTGCGGTGAAAACAGTCAACTTAAAAATTTCCCAGTGCAAGTGAGCCTTGATGTACAAAACAGAGTGTGAACCATTATCCAAAGGTCACACTATATTGTCATTATTGGAGGAAGAGCAACAACATCGACGTCATCTATCCCAAGCGTCGATTGAGGTTTGCGTGAAGGGGAAGACACAGACGAAATGGAGCCACCAGAAACCGTCACTCAGTCCGATTCCAAGGGTGCATAATCACCTTAATATGCTAAGGGATAACGAAGATCAAACCAACAATCAATCAAAACCCGCGACTATATATATATTTAATTTTTTTTTATTTTCCTTGAAAGATGTATAATACATCGTATATTACTTTTGAAGGAAAATTGCAACAATAAGTCTTTGTTACATATATTATGTCTTTTTTACTGATTTCTATCAACGAAACTGCATTTCTGTCCTTGGCTAGTTGTAATGACACACCGCGCATCTTGTCGCTATCTGATCGTCTCTGCCGTTTGGAGGAAATCGGATCGAAATCTGCCTCGTTGCAATGTGCACGTTTTTTTCGCGATACGCATTGAGGTCACGTCTCACGGCCTACGCCTAATGCCTAAACGCGATAAAGGCAATAGTTATTCAGAACCTGAAGCCAATGTCTTTATCAAATTCTAGATTTACAGCAAATCACTGCCATTTCCTTTTCAATGTTTTCCCCCGAGGAGAGGCTGCGGCATAAATAATTTATAACGGCGGACGAGAAAATGAGCTGCATTAGTAGAAATTAACTGTTTCACGTGGCGCAGATTTTTATCGTTTATTTCTCTAGACAGTTGATAATCTCCCATTTAAAATGAATGAACTATTAAAAATAGTTTCCGTACTTCATTGAGTTGTTGACATTATTACGTTTATACTTTTATAACTCATACAGAGTGTCAAAAAATGTAGTGTTGCAAACTTAGGACGTTGACAACACTCGTATTAATAAGAATAAATGGGTAAAGTAAATGGTACACATAGATCATGGTCCACGGGAAACATTTGCCATGGAAATTGTTTTTAACATCGTGACTACAATCTTTAAAATAGATTTATTTTTATAAAAAACTGTAAAACTGTACACCGTGCAAACATTTTTTAACACTGTGTATTATACAGGGTAGCCCATCGAAAACGTACCGCAAGGCATTACAGGGTGGTAGTAAAGAACTTTTCGGCAAAATCCAAAAACAGGTCAAATTTGTTTCTGAGGAGGACAACTTTTGGCTCAAAAAGAATACCAAAATCTTCAATCCCCTAAGTGAGGGTGCTATCCCCTAAATTTTTTTAAATGGGAATGGGAGTCAAGTGGGGGGTCATTAGAAAGGGCTTTTAATTCTCTATACATCGATTCTTACTTTTTGAAAATCGATTCATTATTTTAGAAAATATGCAGCTTTGAAAATACGAACAATATTTTTGACGAGAAATGCGAAAATCGATTTAATTTTACTTCAAAACTTACGGTATTAGTCAAGTAAATGCTGAAAATGTTGTCCGCCAACTTGCATACAATGATACAGGTTGTCTTCAAACCGTTGTCGAACATTCTGGAGCACTTGCGGTGTTACTTCGCGACATACATTAATGATTCGTCCTCGCAGATCTTCCAAGGTATCAGGTGGAGTGCTGTAAACTTTGCTTTTAATGTGCCCCCAGAGAAAGAAATCTAAAGGATTTAAGTCGGGTGACCGAGGGGGCCACTCAATTGCACCTCTTCGTCCTATCCAGCGTCCTGGAAACGTCTCATTTAGGTAATTGCGCACATTGAGCGAGTAATGTGGAGGAGCTCCGTCTTGCTGGAAAATCAGTTCGTGTTCATTGTAAGCAGGGTCGTCCTCTATGATATTTGTTAGAGCTGGGTCGATGACATTTTGTAGTAAATCCAAGTACATATCGCCTGTCAAATTTCCAGGAAGGAAAAAAGGACCTACAATGGAATTTCCAAAAATACCTGCCCATACATTCAACTTCTGGGGGTGTTGGGAGTGTGTCTCATGGAAAATCCTTGGATTGGTATCAGCCCAGTAACGACAATTATGGCGATTCACTAAACCATTCAAGAAGAACGTACACTCGTCCGAAAAACACACATTAAAGAGGAAATTATCGTTTATCGCTCGTTCAGTCATTATTTCGCAAAATTGCAAACGACGATCAAAATCGTCTTCATTTAGCTCTTGCACTAGCCGAATCTTATAAGGATGGAATTTGTATTTTTTTAATATTCGTTGGACACTTGTACGACTCACTCCTGTCGCAGTAGCCAATTGCATTGTACTCAGCGTACTATCCATTGCCACTTGCCCCAATACCGCTATTTCCGTAGGTTCATTTAGTACCGGATTTTCAACCTGCCTCTTTTTGTTATGAACGGAGCCAGTTTCGCGAAATTTGGCCACCAATTCGCGAACAATTTTTCCAGACGCATGTTTCTCAGGATGCCGTTGGTTGAACAGTTCGGCGACCCGATTTCCGCATTCATTGTTTTTGAAAAAAAGCTCAATAATTTCTACTCTTTCTGGAATTGAGTACACCATAATTAATCAATTTAAAAGACTCGGCAGTATTGGTACTCTTCAACTACAAGTCACAAGACAGTTATCTAGCAACTTCTTGTGGCCTAACTAAATACGAAACAAAAAGCGGACAATTTTTTGCTCACCAAAATCAGGCTAAAGAATTCGCAAATCAGAAAAAAACTTAAATCGATTTACGCATTTCTCGTAAAAAATATTGTTCGTATTTTCAAAGGTGCATATTTTCTAAAATAATGGATCGATTTTCAAAAAGTAAGAATCGATGTATAGAGAATTAAAAGCCCTTTCTAATGACTCCCCACTTGACGCCCATTCCCATTTAAAAAAATTTGGAGGATGGCACCCCCACTTAGGGGGTTGAAGATTTTGCTATGCTTTTTGCGCCAAAAGTTGTCCCCCTCAGAAGCAAACTTTACCTGATTTTGGATTTTGCCGAAAAGTTCATTACTACCCTGTAATGTCTTGCGGTACGTTTTCGATGGTCTACCCTGTATAGTGGGAATCACCATCTAAGCGAATGAAATTGCTTTTTTAATATATAAGAGACTTCCGGTTTCGCTTACCTGTTTAAACATTTACATTTTAGGGAATTGAATAAAAGTAGGACCTGAGAGGTTTAAGTAAAAAATTGCCGCTTTCAACTGAAATTGGGATACGAATTAGTTTACTACGCTAGGCAGTTTGTCTTGAATTTTAGTTCAGGCAGGAGGTTTGATGAAATAAATTCACCTGCTCACTTTTAAACCGGAGAAAATAAATTTATAATCAAACCTAGTGCTTATTTTCTAGCAACGATAATAACAGATTGAATCCCAAACAGATTACAGTAATCTTATCACAGGTCAAATTCAGTGATAAATAAAAATATAAGCATAAAAAGCAGACTAAAAAACAATAAAATTATTGAGTAACAAATCGCTAAAATCACAAAATATCTAATGATGGGTTTGAATATTCAGTTATTGTCAAACAAAAAAGTTATAGCAAAAAGTAACTTAGGGGATGCTTATTTCAACTCCCTCCAGGGGAAAGAAATTTTCGAAAAATTATTGAGATGTTGCACATGCATTAGTAGAAAATTTGTGTAAAATTTGAGTTTGACATTTCAAATTACAGCCGCTATTCCATATATTTTTGGAAACTTTCAGAGATCGTATCTCCTAAGAACTTTGTACTAAGATTATTATTTTTTTTGAAAAACGTGTTGTTTTTAGTCGTAGGTTCACCTCTACTATTTGTGCTACTTCTTTTGAAAATACCCTGTATATAAAGGATAACAGAAAAGTAAGTATGTTTTAGACATTGGTAAAGGTTAGTATATGTCAGGATTAACTTCTTAGTATTGAAAAGTATAATTGATCAACTAAATTAGTTCCCTCTATTTCATTGTGCATTCGTTTATGGCCAAATTTTATACCAGACAAAATTCGCCTTATTTCGTACAGATATCACTTTAAACTTATCTGAAAGCGATTGTGGTCTAATTGCCAGGCTGAGGCCGCCCCTTTTACTACTACTATCTGAAAGCGATTGATGCCAAACATTTCTTTATGGATACGTTCCATAAGTTTTGCAAATTTTAAAATTTGTCAGAACATTTTTTCTACAAAAGATTTGATTATTACGATTTGGATACCATATAACAGAGGCATATTCTAATTTTGAACGGATAAATATACAATCAGTAGTATTTAATTGTTCAGAAAACTCCAATAGTTCCTTATTACAAATCCTAGCAATCCACAAACAGTTTCATGACATATTGAATGAAAATGCCAATCATCTATAATATTTTTTATCCACAATCACCCTATAATCGGACTTTTATCCACATATATGAACCAAAAGTGATACTTTATCCACTAGTGGAATAAAGTAACTTTATTTTAGTAGTAGAATAATGAAAAAATAATAAACCTATAATAAACCAAAATTTATTTTATTTACTTTCCGTTAATAACAACACTTGTAGCTTTTTCGCCATCATTTTCGAAACGCATAATATCTACCGAAGTTTGTGAAGAATTTGCACATGTTACGGATGTCTCTTCTTGTAAGGAACAGCTATATTTTCCTTGGATTTTTCTTGCAATATTAAGCTTGTTAGATATAGACGCCTAACATAACTTTCTGCTACAGAGGAGCTCTTCTATCCACCATGCCGTTTGATGGTTGCAAGATTAGCACCTTTATTGGCCAATAAAGTTGTTGAAGTGCGCCTCATTCAATGGCCAGTATATGCTTCTGGATTCGCGATATTCAGGAATGAAGCAACTATTGAGGGTACCTTCGTAAATGTGTTGATTCTAACAGATTGAGAAGTATATGTTTGATTGATGTATCTTAAATCATTATCATTAATCATTATTCATAGGAAGCTCCAGTCAAAAATTCTTCAATGTGTGCTCTTTCCAATACTGCAGCTTTTCTTTGCTTTTTACCCTCTCGATTTACTGTTCAAATAAGCAGTAAGCTTGTTATATTTTCCAGTACCTATATTTTGTAAACCTTGTAAGCCTTCAACGTCGAATACTTCGACCACATAGATGAAATTGCATATTTTTTCTTCAAATTTAAAAAATGCGATAGCATGACTTCTTCATTTATTATCATTACTCTCCGTTTTTACCTCCATTCGTTAAATTTAACGAAAACGTTTTCGTAATGTTCCCCGGATTTCGCTGGCAATAAATGGAAAATTGCTTCTTGAGCTTCTTCAAAAGCAGCCACATGAACACAATTACTTGTTTGCATATTTACCAAATTCAGATAGAACTGTTTATTCAATAGTTGATAATAAACAACGTACCATAAGTATAGGTACAGGTATAGGTATAACAAAACCTAACACGTTTCATTGAGTACTAGTAAGAAATATCAAGTCGTGCGAATATTTTTTTAATAAATTCCAATAATTTTGACTCCACAAATATGATTGTGATGTGATTATAGATAAAACATTGTATTGCATTCGTGTTTTAATTGCCTTTTATCCACTTAAGGTGGCCATATTCCTGGCCGAGAAATAGTGAAATTTCTGGCGTTTTTAGGTACTGAAATCTTTAAAAGTAAAACGTGTAGAACAAAAGTAAGCACAAAAATAAAATCCTTGATGTTTTGTTTATTCATTGTTACCATTTAAATTTACTCAAATAAAATAATAACTAAAAAAAAGCGTTTGTAAAACATGCGTTTGCTGTTATTCTAACCCCACATTTTAAGAATTATTTTCACGTACTTATAAATAAAAGTAAACAATTTTATATGTAGGACTAAGCAAGTAAATGTTAAAAGAATATTTACATGTGGAGTTATATATAAAAAAGTTAGTATTTTCGTAGATTTCAGTACCTAAAACCTTGATGGTTTGATCGTTTTTTGTACCTGTTTATTCGTTTTATTGCGGCGTCTTTGAAAATACTCAGGTGGCATGACATAACATTCCTATTATTTGATAAGCTTTAGATTATATTCTTATTAAATGTTTGAAATTATTTGCCTTTGCGGAAAACACTATTTAAAGAATATGGGGCCCTTAAGAATATTAAACGCTCGAAGTACTTTCTCGCGTTTAAACATTCTTGCGTGGATAAAATGCTACTTAAAACACTTATACAATAAGTAACTATTGAGACAAATTCGTTGTTTATTAATTTATTTTAAGCTTTATGTTAAATCAGTATTTGAATATCAAATTGAAAAATAGTAAATATGATCAGTTTTTTTTTAATTCTTTGAATTAATCAATTATTTGTTATTTCCTGGGGAGATGATCTAACCCCAAAATATGAATAATAAATAATGGTCTTAAACATTTCAAGATAAGATAGTTAAACTCAAAATATCTAGAGGTAGGGAGACATTTCCGATATTCAAGACTTTAAGCGTCAAATAAGAAATGTAATACTCGTTTGTTTGTTTGTTGTCTACTTTGGTTTTGAGTACCTATTCTAATAAACAATTATCACAATTAGAAGAATACCTTTTTCATGGAATAATACTCATTCAATTAATATAATTACATAAATAAAAAAAGGATCTAATAAAAATTTACTACTATAATATTTTTAGTTTAATTATCATCATTATTGAATCTGTATAAAAAACAACGCAACAAAATTATCTTTTTTATAATTTTGATCTCCAATAAAGTTTAAAGTTGTTTTAACTTTTCATCGTTTTTGGGTAAAATTTGTTTTTACAATCGTCAGTGTAGATAAATAAGAACTTTTCTAAACGTTATTTCAGTGAGAAATGTAGCACTCAATATTTTACTGTGAACCTACATTCGCAAAGTAAGCCAGTTAATTTTTTCAACTCTCGGCGGCATCTGAACCATTAGGAAAACTGTTAAATTCCATCGGTTTTCCTAACGTTTACAAAGTTGCAAACACGGATTACCCAAATTCCCACTAAAACCCATAACCCCCGTCAATCAGGGCAGTCGATCCTCACGGAACATCTGTTATCTATTGGTTTAATAATATTGAATTTCCACAATGAACCAGGTTTAGATTGTTTTAATTCGATTTGGGTCGGCGCGGTTCAGGTTCGAGGCGACGATCGAGTTCGCAGGGTGTACAAATGAAACTTTAATAAGGTGATTAGTGGATTAATCGATAAGTTCTGCGACTAATCTCCGAGGATGTACCGGGGATTCCGCGTTTCGACGCCTTCTTGACTAAGCCAGCGATTGAATCGGGAAAATTAATTAGCAGTTTAGCCGTCTCAGAATCAATAGCGGCTATAAATTAAGAAAAGATATAAATTCGTTACTATCTCCTGTTAAATATCGATTTCCTTAAGTGAATTTTATGCCTACGTAATCCGTTACCACTTTCAATGTATAGTCTTTCCGAAATAAGTCGAACATGAATAAAAACGCCTAGCAATAAAATTTAATGAGCTTCATAGGCGTCCCTAAAAAAGTTTTCTGCTAAAGGTAAAAAATAGTATTAATTTGTATATAAAGTGTAGAAAATTTCTATTATATGTTCATTTGGCTAACAACATATTTTAATTATTTATGTGCTCAAACAATTTTATTGTATTGATGGTAAATTTTGGTTATAACATATCAAAAAACATTTCCATTTTCATAAAATATATTACTGCTTGCCAAGAACCAACGGGAAGGTATGAATATATCCTTGCCAGGAAAGGATGAGGAAAAGTTTAGGTAAGAAAAATTATTAAATAAAAATAATCAAATATAAAACAATTTTGCATTGCTGCACTGCACTGCTATGCAATTTGTTAATAATTGAAATTTATGGTCCAGTCGCCCAGAGCGGCTGTGTTTGTGAGGCGTTTGCCCGCGCGCCCATTCTTCCACTGGTCGTATACATTTCTACCACCTCCACGTTTAGTCTGACCAGACTTGTATATGGGTATGGCTAAATAAATATGGGAAGTTTTTCAAATATTTTATAGCCGAATTGCTGTGTAGCGACCGAACCTGGTGTATACTGCCTAGCACTTTGGTCTTTAATTGAGATCGGAAAGACTATACCAATTAACGTTTTTAAATAAACTGCTACCATGAATAAGGTAGATTGTACAAAGATAGGGTGAATCTTGCATGTGTGTTCATATTTTTAACTGTGGATATAATTCCCAATATATGTAAAAACAAAATAATTCAAATATACGTTTGTTTCAAAGTGCCTCCTTACAAAGTTGCGGGGAGTTGAGTTAGATATCTCCATTAGCGCGTAGTATAAAAAGATCAGTTATTTTCTGAACAGTTCTCGAAAGTATATTTTTTTATGATACATAACCAAATACTACGCCTTCCGCAAATGTAATTCAAAAGGCATCAATTGTAAATCAGATTAGTTAGTTTTTATGTTGAAAGTGCAATTTGAATTTCGCATTAGTTGTATGTATTTTCGAAAGCATTTGTTACTTTTCAATGAAAAATGGATAAATAAATACTATGTTTTATTTAACTTAATGGTCTCCGAAATAAAATTTCTTAAAATCAAACTTACTATTTCTGAAATTTAATTAACATTTAAGGAAATATAATTTATTTATCTGCACTGTAAATAACGTATTCAGAAAGTTCCCTAAGACGATAATGAAATGGCCCTTTCTGAAATTACAGAGACCGCTTTTGAAAAGCTTCTGGAAAAGGCGTAGGTAAGTTAATTTTGAAGTTTGGAAATAAATAAGAATAGTTTTTCTCACCAAATCAAGTAGATGGGTTCCAAATTGATGCTTACGTGAAAAATAAATAAGTATTTAAATATGTAAATATCTAAACAATTATGTAAAATATGGAATGGTTGGAAGGATTTGGGACGATGGTATTGCAAGTGATTTTTTTCTATATTTTGTAGGTAGAATGTACCTATTATGTAGATGATATGTTGCCACAGCGTCGGGAGGTATACCTATGTAGTTGCAGAAATGAAACACGGTTGAATACTACCACGATTATTCATTCGTACCAAAATGTAAGTATGGAAATCAGGCATACGTATGTCGAGTAAATTCAGATTCAGTCACGGGTGGTGCGTTTACGGTCATATAACTTTGAATGCGCTTGCAAGAACTAGAAAATGTACTGGACTTGCTCTTGCATCACGCAGATAAAAATCCAATGAAGCCAGTCACTTCGTACATAACTTTTGTTATTATTCAGTGTGTGCAGTAAAAAATGTGAGATACTTATAGCAGTAGTTGTTTAGGTTCAAAATAAATCGATTTAAAACAATTTTGCTTCCTTAAAAAGTTACCGGCTTGCAAGAAGTTATTTTTATTTAATTTTTTAAAGACAACTCCTACACTTTTTTAAATATATTTGAATGACATTTGAAAATACAGGGAACTTTTTGGGATGGCTGAATACGAATATGGGTTTATTTTTTAATTAAAAAATTGAGCTCGCTAAGCACATCTTAAACAGTTTTGTAATTGTCCATATTTTTTGTTTGTTGTTTTAAAACGCCACTTATTTACTTAGAAAGAACTTATGTATTTTGCAACTAAACAAATATTTTTTACGATTCTATACAGGGTGTGGCATCTTTAATGCAAAAAATTAAAAACCTAGACTCTTGACAATAAATGAAGTAAAATAATATATGCTACCATAAGGCGATTATGAGATTTGAGTATCAAAAATATTTTCCAAAAAATTACAAGAAGTGACAAAATGTTAATGCTGGTCCTGTTTAACATAGTGCAAAAATCATTGACCTAGTCCGCACTGCGCACGGCACCTGTGGAGTGTCAGTCAGTGTCAGTACGCTGTTGACTTGCGGACGAATTGCTGCTAAGTTGTGTCAAAGCGATGGCGCTTCTACTGTTTAGACGTTAAGTGATTATTAAAGACGTTTCTTATTTTTTATTTTTTAAGTTATTGTTTTAACTAAATTGGCAATGGATAACGAGGACAACAATAATAGGTTTACTACTATCGAACGTGCTGACATGGTGATAGTGTATGGTGCGGCAGGGGAAAATGCCCTCAGGTCAAGTCGGTTATACCGGCAGCGATGGCCACAACGTCGCCATCCTCATGCAAACACTATTTTACGTTGTGTTCAACGAATGCGAGATACAGGTAGTGTTAACCTTAGTGCAGAAGGATGTGGCCTGCCAGTTAACCATGCCATGTAAGTTTGCATATTTTTTGTTTGTCGTGATCCAGCCTATCACTTGCTAAAATAATAGTAGTCTTTTCTGTAACACCATGTACTTTGTTTGTACAAACCTCTTGTCTGGGATTGCACATTATCATTTACAGTGAAATAACTAATTGAATTTTATGTTTATTTTTCCTTTTAATTAAAACGAAAGGATTGTATTAAACTGGCCCAAATGATTTATTACTGCATTAAAACATTTTATCTCTTTTGTGTGTACTTCTTTTATTTTATTTATTTCTTCGCTGCAAAATTGAAGTTCAATTTTCTTGACAAAACGTGGATATATGAATTTCTTATATAAGGCTTTTTTATTGCATATATTCCTAGGAATCTGCATTTAAGACGCCACACCCTGTATAAGCTTACCCCCCATTGAAAAGTCGACATATATTTAACTTTGTAGTACTATATTCAAAAGCCTGCATCTCGACAGAGAATGATATTTTCCAAAATTCTAACCACGTATCTGATATTGTATAGAAAGAAATTTGCAGAAGGAATATTGTGAAAACGATAAAAGCCATTACAAAATCATCAAATTAAATGGACCATTTATCTTTAGTAATTTCAAAAACATTTAAATAAATATATCATTAAAGCTGTTTTACATTGACAATTTATTGATCAGTTAACTGATGAAGTCGCTTCATCAAGAAATTGGACAAATGTAATGCACCAAATCAGCTGTCAAATAACTTCATCAATTTATTCATCAAGTTCTTGACGAATTAGAGTATGTTCTAATTTTCGTCAATTTCTTCGTGAAGTTCGGAAGTACCAACCCAACAGATTTCCAGCCTCAGATCA
>NW_019416318.1:31789-132311 GCF_000390285.2 Anoplophora glabripennis
GTACAAAAAATTTTTGTAAAAATCGATAGCACCTAGGACCCCGTTTATAAATAGCTAAAGCAAGTGCTTTATTTTCTGAGTTATATATAGGACGTTTCTTTTTGCAGTTAGTAATTTGTGATTCAATAAATTTTACTCCAATAGGATCGAGACGTCGAGATAAATCTGTGAATAACCTTGAATAAGTGATATTACAAACCTTGTACAAATTATTTCTACACTTTAATAATTATGTTTTTAATTTTAAAATCTGATTTTTTTGTTTACGGTCTAAATAATAAAACTTTTTATTTTTATCTGAAAGTTGAAACGCTTTTTACATTGAGAGATTTTAAAAGCGTTTTTTGTTGACTACTATTCGACTTACAAGTGAAGTTTTGACAAAATGAAGTATTATGTGAAGTACTTACACCAGTATTTGAATCTACTTCATCCGGCATGGCGTCGTCAATAATAGTATTAGTACTTGCAGTGGTATTTAAATATGGCAATTTGGAATGTGTATTTTGGTTTTTTAAATGGTGGTTCTGAAAAATCATCTAACATTGATGTGTGGCATTTATTAATTTCGGCATTTTCTAATGTTTCACTAACAAACTGTTTAACTGACTCTAGAGTAGTTTTCAAGTAAATGTTACTTTTAAAAGAGAATCTAAATGTGATGATATACTGTTTGATTCACAAAATATTGTTGGCACTGCATTTTTCTTGAGGCTATTCTTCCTACTATTTCTAAAACATTTTAATTCAAAGTGGTCTTCGCAAAAATAACATTTTTCGTTGATGAAGTTAAAATCTGGTTTACATAATTTGTGAACTGATTCTATCCAAATCATTTCCTTGTCTGCAGTAACTGAAAAAGCTTTTATTTCTGTAAGAAGTATCTGTGGTATATAAATAATATGTATTTTTGCAGTTTGATTCACAGCAGTGATGTGAGATCATTCCAGGCATTTTCTATTAAAAAGTAAAACAAGCAAAAGCAGTAAGACAATTCAGATGAACGATTCAACAATTATAATTATCTTCTTGCGTTACATTAAATTTTGTCTAAAATAGAAAACAATTAATTATTATCAAAAGCACTAGCGCGTTAACGTACGAGTTAATTAGTCATAATAATACAACATAGAGAAGAAATAACCTCAAACCTAATCCACAGTACAGAACACATCCCCTTTGTGACCTAATCTTCAATACACGGATTCTTTCGTATTGAACAAAAGTGATTCAAATCAGTAAAGAACCAATCATGATTAGTAATTTTAAAAATGCTGTATTATGATTGGCTAGTTACCGATTGCAATCAGTTTGTTCAGCTTCCGCACGAAAGAATACATGTAATATCATCTAATTTTTAATTTTTCCAGCGAACTCTATAGGTTCTAATACCAATATTACTTTTCTGTTCAAGTTAGTATTACAGTTTTCGATACATAAATAGTGCTAACGATGGCGCGTTTTCTACGCCCATTGTGAGGTGGCGCTCGTACTTTCATGATTCTGCTCTACCTATCCTTTTCACGAGTCTTATTTATTTAGTCATATGAGTTTAACCCACCAGGCACAGACCGGTTTCGGACTTATTAGGCCTCATCAGTGTGTCATAGGTGCGATAACCGACAAACGACCCAGCTGTTCTCCGTCGTATCATCACGAAGAGGAAGTACATTGTACGCGGGAGCCAATGGCTCCATCTGTCGTGCAGACTCCCAACTGTGCCATTCAAATGACTGCAATAGGAAGCGACCTGCTAACTGCAGGTACTTTGTTGCACGACTGCCACCCATAGAGGGCGTAACACAATGTTTGAGTCGTCAGTGCCGCGAGAAACAACTACTCCGACAGCAATTTGCCCCTACCGGCATTGAATTGTACTCGCGACACTTAGTACAACAGCTAGTTGTGTTAGTTTTCCAGTCCAATTTTTCACAATGCAACTTTTCATTTTAATATAAATACTAATAAACAGTTAATAATTGTTTAATGTTTTCTTTATTTAAATTACAATTATCTTATAAAGATCTTCACTAAAAGCTAAAAAAAATTAGTCAATGGTGACTGAAATTTAATTTTAGTAAATAAAAATAAACCTGTAAAATAATTATTGGACAAAATATTTTTTCTAATACTTTTTATTAAATAACTAAAATGAAATATGATAATAAAATGGTATTTTAAAATAAATAAATAATGACAAATTTAGTTATAAATCGCCTAGGTCGAAGTCATATAGGTTAAATGTGTGTAAAACATTTACTATAAAGTAGCTGTTAATATTTTCGTATGGTAATAGAAAAACATTTGCTTTGTGATTTGTTCCGGTATAGGAATAAGCATCATAAACTAATAACATACAGCATCCTCTCTGCTGATTTGTCGTCAAAGTAACGACTGACGAACTGAAAGTTAATATCAGAGACATTCTCATTTCACGAAAGCTCCCAGCAGCGACAAAGTATTACTTCACAGTCACGTTACACAAATAAACACGGCGCACATCCTTTTATTCGTACTTTATGTACTAGATTTACATTCGTCGAAGTTCTGAATAGCTTCACTGCATAGTAGTTTCCTTAAAACTTACTGCAACAATATTTTTCCTCGCTCGGAATCCTTTAAGGGTTCCAGCCACGGATTTATCTTCGGACCAGTCCTTGCCAAATAAACAGTTATCGGAGGACCCATCCGACCATGAAGACAGATAAATACGCCGTATTCCCCCCGATAAGCTCGCCGAGCGTCATTAAAGTTGCATTCCCACTTTTGCTTTCGGTCGTGGGGGCGAGAACGCGGAGCGTTTATTAAAGTTTTATTAAACAGGATATCACCTTGGCCGGAACTTTATGTATGGGGACGGGCCCTATCGTACGCCGCCAACCCTCGGTTTTATTAGCGAGATAAATGTAGGTGCAGGCTAAATGTCATCGGGCAATTGGGAAAGAAATATAGATGGTGTTCGGCGTCGTTTACAATACAAAACAGGATAAATGAGCTTGAGTGCTTCGCACGTTATTTGTAGTTGGGATAATATACCTCATATTTTAAATTCCAACAATGTTCCGATTGACAACGTACTCTGGCACAAAAACTAAAGGAAAACATCCAAATTGCGTATTTATATATTTTTTTTATAAAATCTGAATGAAAAGGTCAGTTTTCCAATAATATTGCAAATTCAACTAAAAATTTCCAGATTCATTGGCCTTGAAAATTTAAAAATTGTTGTCTGCTGCGCTTTTTTCCTTTTTTTATGGTCCACCTACTAAATGAGCCAGGTCTCTCCTAATCACAATGTCACGAGCCACCACTGATATTATGTCAATAATATTCAACAACTTTGACTCTATGTTGCATATACGTTATGTTAACGATAAAAATGTTATGTAAAACATTACAAGATATGCATATGAAGGAGTGACATTGCCTATAGTATTCGTAAGTTATGAACTTTGGTTTATAATTTTTGTATTTAAAAAGTTAAAAGTAAAAAGCGAGGGATAGTATGATGCAAAATAACAGATATCGTTGTCTTTGTAAATAACGAGCGTTCAAATAAAAACGTGGTCAGGTTGGTTCTGAAAATTTGGACGTAGGGCGTAGCGTACAGCAAATGAACTTAAACGTCATCTGTCAAAGCGCTATATCGCCGCTATCAATTTGAATATTTTCGTTTTAAAAAGCGTTTAAAATGGTGTTTTTTCAAGAACAAAACGTGTTTATCATAGAGTCCTACTTTAGAAATGGACGCAAGATTGATAGAATATGGAAGTATTCTATTGAGGAATGTTTCATAGAATTTCAAAATCAATTTCCCGGCGTTGTTGAGTACAAAATTTTTCAAAGTGCAGTTCAGCGTTGTNATATTAATAATTATAATGTGTTCATAATTCTGATTATTACTAGGTATAACAATAATAAGGGTCATGCAAATATTTCTAGTAAATTTCACAATCATATTTTATCAAATATTGAGCTTAGGGAATACAACAGTAGTTTTCTATGAGAATATTTTTGAGTAGGTATTAATCATTTTAAAAAGTCTCGAGGAAAAAGAAATAACAAAAAATGAAATTAATAGATTCAGATAATTCACTTTTATATTTTAAATGCGCATCTATTTTCTAATGAAAAAATTGGTAAAGCAATATATTATTATAATTGATGTAATTGATATTTCCTAACTATTAAATGAGCATTCTTCCAAGGTCTCACAAGGCTCTCAATTAAAATTTAATATTTCATTAACGGCATCAATTCATTTAATTATATTTCCATACAAAATTATCCGTTGAATAAAAGTCGAGAGAATAATTTAAGAATGTTCCCTGGCCCCTTTCATAAAAAGTAAACGGGAAAGGCCGGCTAAAACGTTCATTAATTTTTTATTTGATACCCCCGGCCCCTCCGCCACTTTCTAGAAGGACATTATAATTCACACAGTCGTCTCCGTCCTCCATCCGGTCTCAAAGCAAACTCCGCGCGGATTTTTCAAAGAATAACCGTCTCGAAATTAATATCAAACCTTCAGAGGAATAACAGAACAAATTATTACATTAGGGACTGTTATGAAGAGGCATCCGATTCGGAATCTTTTGTTTTAGAGCACCGTTTTGTTTCAAAATAATAATTTCGCCTCGCTCTCGCGCTCTAATTATAATTGCCTCCGTCCCGCCGGTGCTGATATGAATGCAAAGAGTACGGCTTTTTCGGCACGCCTCCGCGGATTAAATAAATACATGAATATTAAATCGTAAACTCTTTGAGGGAGATCCAGGTTTCGGGGAAGGGTTGCTCTGTTGCACTTGGCGCGACGAAGCCAGTTTGTCGACACCTCCGACAATTAATTTCTTACAATTCACATTTTGATTTTTTTCATTATACATTGACTTATTTTCAAAACAGGAATCCATTCCTTTGTTTACAAGAAAAATTTAAAACATGGAAAATTTAAAGGAATTCGAAATAAAACATCAAAATACGTTGTTCACGATGAAAGGAACAAATTCGTTTAAAATTCAGGTAATTATTTTGTGCAAAAACGCTCGGACACGTATTGACATATTTTTAGATGCGGATTTTTTGACATAAGAAAATGGTATACACGGTGTTTCAAAAGGAACATACTGTTATGTTTTTGAATATAAGGATGTCATGTAATTTTGGTTTTAATTTTGAATGTTTTTTTTTTATTTTGCCCAGGCGCCAATAAGATCTGGTCTTATAATATTGAGATTTAGCTTGCTCTCTCTCTCAGGGTGTGCTTCACTTTGTTATTAATTTAATATTTGTAGGAAATTCTTGTTTTTAACACAAGTTAACAAATATATTACATATATGAAATTTTATGACAGTTACAAAATTTTATAATCTTATCTATTTTAATCTACTTTAATTTACTTTACTTTACTTTAATTTAGAGGTGAAAATTTTATAGTCGACTTTCGTTATGGTAAAGTGAAATTACGAATTCGTACGATTCATATTTGAGTTTGTTAAAAATTTTTTAAATTGGCTAATTTATTATTGCTGTAACTCACATTTACGCATGGATGTAACGTTGGTCCTATATCCGTCTTCTAGTTGGGATGACCTCGTTCTGGGTTGCTGTTGAAGGATGATCTGGATATACAAATTTTATTCCACGTACTTATACTTCCAATGGTAGCACTTCTCGTAGCACTTCACTATTGTTCGTTGGCAATTTATTCCATACACTTTTGATTAAAACACTATATAATTCCCATTACATAAACTCCAGCGAACGTTTGTACAGTTGGGAAAATTATGACTGATGGAAATTTTTACAATTTTGACAGTTGTCAAAATATCAGTAACTGACTTGAGATCTGGTAATTACTTTGATAATTATTTAAACTTTTGATTATCTTTTGTTTCTTTCAGGAAAACTCAACGATGTTAACTGTTCGACGTATGTATTATGGAAGACTGGCTACCTAAAAGCCTTACAATAGTTTTTATAAATGAATAATAAAAGAGTATGTTGTCATGGAGACATCAATTTGAGATTTCATGAAATTTTTACTTTGAAATTGTGCCTTTATGTATGACTTATGTAACACGACACTGATATATTTGACTTCTACACATTTTTCTGAAAATTTACATACCTACATCTTTTCATTACGTTCAGATTTGAGGTTATTATAGATTTTAGCTATTTTATCGAAATTTGTGCAAATTACGTTATTAGGCTTAATTCTATGCCACTAGTCTTGTTTCTCAACACTTATCCTACGTTAATTTCACTGTTTTACACAGTTTTATGATATACAAATCGACTAATAATGAAATTATTTCAGGTACATCGTTCCTTGATATCTACTGTTTTTACACTATTTGGAATGTACATTAGGATGCAAATACAGTCTTGGATGCACAGAAAGTCTTTTTAACACAATACAAGTCATTTTACACATGAAGAGTATCATTTATACAATAAATTTTTACATAATGTCACGTCATGAGTTTGACATTTCGAAAATCGCTCTCAGAGTCATATACAGAACTTTAATTTTGATTCTACTCATAAATTTAGATTAAAGGTATGCTGAATTTTAATTATAGTCTTAGTTAAATACAAGGTTTTTATTTATAAGTGCAACGATATATTGTTCTCCGATAAATCTATCTGTCAAAATCATGATTGTTTAAATTTCCCTAGACCAGTGCTTTTATCTGGTGAAAATCTTTTCAGAATTGTACTATGCGATACATTTTAATTTTCTAGTATATATTCTTGCATTTATTAAACTATTTAATTGAATATTTTATATTATTAACTTTATTTTGACATATGGATTTTATCCTGTAGCGATTTTACATTTTTATGTATAGAACTTATGCTATATGCAAAATTATATTTTTCATTTCACAAATATTTAGTGTAACACATCCCTGTTGTTAGAGTTCTATATTTCTACGTTATAATTTTGAGAATTTTACTATATTAAATACTTGGTTATCGTTATTGACCCAGATATCATAACAATATGCAGTCATCATTAATTTTTTTAATGGAGCACCCTATATATTATGCCATCTTTGAATTGTCCGGTAAATTAACATTTTTTGTATAACATACCATATCTCTAAAATCAGCGGTTTTCCTAACATTTGAAAATTGATATTTTGAAAGACACACAAGTAATTAAATAAAATGTTTAATTTGAAGAATCTTGAATATTTTTTTAAAAGCCAACAAAAGCAACCTGGTATGTCAAATTTTATCTTAAACCAAACAATTTTCTTGGTATTAATCGTTTTTCATTCCTTGACTCCTAGACCATTTTGATTTTGTGACAATAAAAATTTCATTTTAAAAATGCATTTATTTGAGAAAGAACGTGTTGAAGTACTTATGATGATTGGTTTTGGAGACAAAGTGCGTACTCAATAAGAAGTCTGTAATTTATTTAATGTAATTCATCCTGATCGACCTCCAATTACTAGATCTACTGTCAGCAAAACTGAATTGAAATTTGCTGAGCACGGCCACGTTAGAGATTTACCCAAAGGAAATCCAGCAGAAATTTCAAAAGATTCTAACGTAGAGGTTTTACTAGAAACTGTAAATAGTCCCCATGAAACCGTTAGGACAATCTCCAGGAACTGTAACTTGCCATCGGGATCTGTGTCACAAATACTCCGAAAAAATAAATATCATCCTTATGACGCAAAGCTCCTATTGAGTGGCCACCAAGGTCACCAGATTTAACCCCTTTAGATTTCTTCTTATGGGGTTTATGTGAATAGACCAAATAATCTTGATGACCTAAAAACAAGAATACGCCAGGAAATAAGACTTATTCCAGTAGAGGTAATTGAAAACGTTCCTCGAGAAACAATCCTCCGACTACAACAATGTAAAGTAAATGGACAAAACATTGAACATTTATTATAAAGCAATTGTTGTTTAAATAATGTTTTATGATTAAAAATTTTTTTTCCATTTATCACATTTCAAAGGTCATTATTACGAAAACGACTGATTTTAGAGATATGGTTATAATCTGTTCTCTTGCCTTTAATTCCACACATTTAATATTCATACCACGAGTAAAATCATGACTAGTTGGACAGTTATACGTCTCAGGAATGATTGAAGTTTTTTTAAATTTAAATGAAATTTCAATAATACGAGATGAAAACTCCGTATTCCCGAAAGATATAGTTTTATTGCATCTATTGTTAGATATTGTCTTCTCAGGTATAAAGAGATTTATCTTTATAGACCTTACAAACAGCTTACAATATAAAGAGAAGGCTCCTTAAGCATTAAGTATATATTTTCTATATTGTGTGTTATTTCTTCATGAAACTTCGAAGTCTTGACAAGATTTTCCTCACTATCTTGGTCTCGGTCTTGAATTGTCATCAATAATATTGTCTCGATCAATCAAAACGAGATCAAGACAAGATCGAGATAATCTTGATCTTGTGTGAAGCCCTAGTTAAGCCCCAAATAACCAAGCAACTCCTCGAACAAGACCATAAAGACTAGCTACGCGTCTGGTGGGATCTTTTCCACTGTTTGTTGTACGGTTACTATAGCAAATATTAATAAAATGATGTCTCACAGATACAAAAACCACTTGTGTTATACGCGGGAACCAATGGCTCCATCTGTCATGCAGACTCCCAACTGTGCCATTCAAATGACTACAGTAGGAAGCGACCTGCTAACTGCAGGTACTTTGTTGCACGACTGCCACCCATAGAGGGCGTAACACAATGTCTGAGTCGTCAGTGCCGCGAGAAACAACTACTCCGAGAGCTATTTGCCCCTACCGGCATTGAATTATACTCGCGACACCTAGTACAACAGCTAGGATCGTTTGTCAGTTTAACCATATGAGTAACTAAATAAGAGGCTTTATTTCCTTGTCTTTCATTGGAAGCATCACTTGCTCCAGACGCAACTGGCGCCATCTTACACCCGACCTATGAACAAATAGCAGCTGCAACACAAAACAGAAACCGTGCTAGCCGACTTTGGTTTGAGAATGTAGTTCAAAAACTATGCAATAGATGTCGCTTTATTACGCTGCACGTGGCGGCAAATTTAAATATACCATAATATTATGCAACTTATATATGGAATAAAATTCATAATCATTGACTACAAAGTTTTGTAACAAAATATCAGTTCTAATGTAAAAATTGACCAATTTTTTTTACAAAATTATGTAGTCAATGATTTATGAATTTCATTTCATGTAAGTTACACACAATAATGGTATAAAAGATTGACTTTTTTAGTAGGTATATCCATTAAGAGGCTATTATTGGTTTCACTTTTTAAGCAATGACTAAAAAATGCATAAGCAGTTGTTTTTTAAATGCATGTACTTAAATTTATTCTGTTATAAATAGGAAAAGAAAAGATAACTAGTAATTAATAGTGATTACTGTGATACAAAATAGACATATATACTGTGAACTACACAAAATTTCAGAACGAATTAGAGAGCTAAACATCAATACAGATCAAGAGAAAATTAAAATAAAAATAATGATAAAATCCAACACTGGAGTTATATTAAATATTAAATATTAAATTTAAAAAAAAATAAATAAATTAAATTAAATCAAACCAAAGATAATACACTAGATGGATAATGGGAGATTAGAAATCAATCAGTAAATAATAAGTTATAAGCTATAAAATATAAAATTTTGTAGAGAAAACAAATAGAATTTAAATGATCCGGACAAATGTCAAAATTAATAAACTTTTGTAAATTTAAAATATTAAAATTAAGAAATTTAATGCTAAAATAGCATGAAAGGATAGTTAATTTAATAAAGAATCACCTGAGCACAAAAAATAACAAGATCCTAAATGTGTTAAAGTAAATTTTAAAAAGTACATAATATGTCAATAACGATAAAGTAACGAAGGATAAAAATTTTAATATAACTGTGCCAGATAATAAAAAAGTTATAAAATGTTAAGTTAACTATACCTTAAATGAAATTCCATAGGTAAGATAAGATTCACAATATTGTAAACTATTAAATTTTCATAAAACCAATGTAAAACGATCCCCAACGGAGAAATTTCTAGAAATTATAGTTAGTGTGTGGAACATTCCGAATAATTGTGTATGAGGTGAAAGACTGATGTCCAGAGACTACAATACTTCATATCATTCCATATAAAAACATTTTGTTTTAGATAAACTTTNCTGGTCTTTATACAACAAATCTTCCCTACTATACAATTGGAACATAAAGTCTATAACACCTAATAATGTATAAGTAATTCATTATAACCTTTATTTCATAGATGCATAAGGTGTATTAAGCACCTTCCAGTTAAACTCATTCTATAATGAGTATGGAGATGATTGCTTTTTTTTAATAAAAGTCGTATATTGGTTATAAAAGTTTTAATATGCGCTATACACATTATTCTAGATAAACAGTTTTATAAGCCCATTTCTTTCAGTGTAGGAATGACCGTTTCCGAGATATTTTAATTTTGAAGCAAAAATTGACAGGCACACTATCAGCAAAATTTAGTTTTCCCGGAAATATAGGTTTATTTTTTTGTGCAAATTGGACATTTTGTAGAGGAAGACCTAATTAATCGAATTTCCAGTTTTTGTACAGGGCGGTCAAAAAAAATTATCGACTATGAAGTTCAGAAAATGTGAAAAACTCGAAATTTTTATATGGAAACCCCGATTTTTTTAACGTATTCGCATTCTGCGCTAAAATTAAGTGTAACTTTGTTAAAGTTTCAATACCTAAACCCAGTGGTTTTCATTTTATTTGCGAAAAACATTTCCCTTTTCTTAAAATGATGTTTCCATTTCAGTACCTCAAAGCTAAACTGTATTAACTCCCATTTAGACAGGAGAGCTGTTTATAAAATTTAATCTCAATTAATTGTACATAGCGCTTTTATTGTTTTTTGTCAGATGGTTAAAGGAGATTAGTTGAGTCTATACATACTAATTTTACTGAAACGGGTTTGATCAACACCTATGTTTATTTTTCTTGAAAATAGATGGAGTTCATACTGTTTTTGCAAAAAAGTGGAGTTAATGCAGTTTAGCTCGGAGGTACAGAGTAAATTCCTATGATGCGATAAAAATACTACGGAAAACATATATCGCATGAAACGTACACACAACTTTTTTTTGTGTGTGGCTGTGTAATTATTGGAATACCAGAATGTGCGTATTTAAACTGAAGTTTTAGTGAATATACACTGAGAAAATTATGTTATTTATTCTATGACACTCTCAAAATTGATTGAAAAGTTCAATCTAAAATAAATAATTAAAACATAATCGTATTTTCGTAAACAGAAATAAAAATAAATACTTGTGATTTAAATAAAACCGGAAATTTTCCTTTGCAGTCAATTAAATTGCTGTCGAAAGAAAATTCTCTTTAAAAAAAATATTAGAGTATTTTAAAAGTTCCCCATGTGCCTGAACATCTAACCAATACGGCATTATTTAAATTACAACAGTTCGAGATACGGAAACGAAAAAAATACGTGTAAGTGTGGGACATTTTTCAGCGTAGGACGGCAAAGCACCCGAACCTAGAGACGGCGTGTTTTATAGAACAGCGGCTTTAATATTTATGTGCAAATCAACCAAATGGCGGCTGTTTCTTAAATAAAGCCCCATTTCTCATCTGAATGTCTTTCCCGAATGGAAAAGTCCGGGGAAACTTTACGGATTATTGGCGGGCATAACGTCAAAATACGACCCGCCTCCGAGGAAGGTGTTAGAAAAATGTTATTAACGGTTCCGGACGGTCGTAAAGTTCCTGGAGGTCCCGGAGCGCTGTCGCCACCAGCTGAACCGGCCCGGATTTATCCTTGACTTACACTAAAAGAACGGTTCGTTTGATATATGGCGTCCCGGAAAATTTGCATGTAACATTTTTAATGAATGAACAAAAATACGGTTAATTTTGATTACCATCATGTCCAGTCCAATTAGATCATAATCATGAAAACTTAAAAAAATATTAATAGACGTTTTGTTGCACTTTCTGACGGTGAATGAATGATAATATCAAAAAACTAACTCGAACGAAGTGACTCTAAGTTGGCAAATTGTAAATAAGTAGCAAAATTACATGTTTTTTCACTTTTCTTATTGTCCATGAAAATCTAGACGACCTATCGGAAAATTAGTTATTTTATGTTATATTTAATGAAAAAAGAGCGAATTCCCGAGCGGATTTTGCCTGATCCTGGGAAAATTTACTTATAACGCTGTTTTGCACATCCTATTTTGTTAGTAGTTGTAAACAGCAACTTAATTTTAACGTTTTGAAAGTTTTCTTTTTCGATACATTTCTTTGGATCTATATATAAGATATTCTAAAAATAAGGTATTGTATTTAAACAATTAGTTGCAAAAAACGAACGAAATTAATTAACAATTACCTGGAGCAACAATTTCATGGTCAATCGAATTGGCCTTTGACACACATGCTGGTCATTTTCCATAAATTTCATCGCTTTTTGCAATAATAATGCCCAATTTTCGAAAACAATTTTTTTTCCGCTTTTGATCTTTATTTTACAGTTAACAAATTGGTTATATGATTTTAGGTACCTTAAACTGTAGGTAATTTAATTGCCCACAACATAAAATATATAATTTTTCCATAGGTTGTCTAGGTTTTCATGGACAGTAAAATAAGTGAAAAAACACGCATTTTGCATTTTATATTTGCAATTCGCCAAATTAACGTTACTTTTTCATATTATCATTCTACACGCCCTTAATCTTCATAAAGTTCAATAAAATAATTTCTTACGTTTAAACTCTATTCGACTGGACTATTATATTAAATTTAAATTCAATTTAAGTACTAAAATATGAACATGAAAACATAAAAACGTAAAAATGCAATAAATAGCTATTAATTGTTCTTATAACGAGGAAAATATTTACCCGTAAGTAAAAATTAATTAACATTAACAAACTCTTTTTTGTGTGTGTGTGGCTGTGTTATTAAATAAACGCTGTTTCTATACTTACAATTAGAAGGTACAAGTACAATGTACAAAGATCGCAAGTGTCAAGGACTGAATATCAGTTTTGTTGTTTAATCGTGGTTTTCTCGTTACATGTGGTTATCAGCGAGTTTAGTCATTTCTATCCAAATGATTTATTGCATACAAAATAATATTTCCATAGCTAGAAATTCTAATCACATAATATACTACATACAAGAACACGTAATATATAAAATTTATCCAAATTTTTGCAGATAATTTTGTTATAGATATTTTTAATTAATGCAAATGCTTGTTATATACGTACTTGTTATTTATTATTCGAACATTTTTTTATGTGAGTAATTTTTTTTTTAAGTGATTTAGATCCATTATGTTAAAGACAGAAGAGTTTTTTTTACCGTTTTATACACAAATAAAACGAGGAACGTCTTTTTCAATTAAATTAATAATGACATCAAAGTAAGCCATGACAAAGAGCAAGTTCCATGCAATTCCGAGGGCATTAAGGTCAGTGCAGTTAAAAATGAGCTGGCACTATGAATGTAGAAAGAATGCCTAATTATTTGTCGGTATCTTTGATGCAGTAATTAACTGAATTAAGTAATTGAATATCTTTTTGAAAATATTCACCATTATCCCATGATTGACTAGACATATATGGTAATTGATGAAGCCTTTCTGAATAAAAATGTAATAGCAGAACCTAAATTTAAGCATAATATTTCGTCAACAAAAACATTTTTATGTGCAATAAAATAATTTGATGTGGAGAACGGGGTAGTTTTCTTCAACTTGGTTCATTCAAATCGATCGAATTTTTCTCTTATTTTGGAGGATTTCTTCATTTTTCAATTAAGAAATTTATTTTCCTTCTCTTTACCAATCGTAGTCCTTTCCTTGATTTATTCTACGCAAAGGAATACAAAGAGTCCTGTTTTTCCTCTGTAATTGATCTTAAGAAAATTTCCCCAGGGTCCTCCTGTTCCGAATGGCTAATTCGAAACACCTACCAGTCCACAGCCCTTCTGGAACCGTGACAGGGCGACAACAACAAGTCAAATACCCAGTAGAGTTCAATCGACAATGCCGGGATGAGTAAAAGCTCAGAATCTCGCACAATCGACAGCATTGGAAAGTGGTGGTCTCCCCCACGTATAATACCCTCAAATATAGGGATATTGTGATGTAAATTCAACGAATTTTCGCTTTGAAACGTAAAACGAACCGTTTTCTCGTTACTCCCAGGAGACGAAAATATCTGCAAGTTTTGCCAACTTTAATATTCATCCATTATGTTGCAGAATATGAATAGCTTCACGAAATCAAATCATTTCTCTGGCGTCTTTGCACCTGCAGCGCCGTCATTAAATTTGTTTTACGAAAATTAACAAATTAACAAGAATTATTTATATCTACATGAAAAATATTTAAAAATTCTACCAAATTTAGTTTAGATAAAACAATTTTAGTTGCAAAAGTAGTTATCATTGTCAGATTGAGTAGACCATGCAGATTGAGACATTTTTTTAATACAAAATGTTATAAAAGAACAAATACAAAATAAAGATTAAGTATATCGTCACATCTGTAAATGTTTCATTGTTTCGTATAGAAATAAATGTATGAAACGATAAGTTGGAATTTATACTTCTATTAAAATGCCAAAAACAGTAGTTTCTTTCTTGAATTTAATACACCCAGAAATATATACCGGACATTATTTCAGGTGCCCCTCTGTTTCATTTTTGGTAAATTCTGGTGCTGATTTGTTCGCAGTGAAACGACGTAAGGGTCAGAAAAGTTCTGTCATAACTCAAGGTTATAAGGAAAATTGCGTTGACCAGAAGAAGAAATATCATCAGCAATTATTGGAGACACGAGGAGCATGTGTGTTCAGATACGACAAGAAAATAATCAACATAGTTTACTATCAGTATCTACCATTATTTAACAATCTACAATAACTGCATTTTTGATACTTGTAGTAAACAGTTTTGTTTGAATACAATTTCAGTGTAAGATATAATTCATTGTGCTGCCGAAAAAATGATGATGATGGTGAAACTTGGAAAAACCGCTATTGAAACTTATGTTTTATTAAGACAAGCTGATGGCAATGAATATGTTTCCGAGATGGCTCAGAAGACGTTGAAGATGACACACGCCCGGGACGCTCTTCCAGATTAAATACGGATTAAAATACTAAAAAAATTGCTAATCTGCTCCGATCTGATCGTCGGTTAACTATTCGTTCCATTGTTGAAACGGTAGGAATTGACAAATAATGCGTATGGCAAATTTTATACGAGAATTTGAATTAGCAAAAAATTTGTGCGAAAGTAATGTGGAGAATTCTCACAATTGAACGGAAACAAGCTCGGGAAAATTTTTGTAGTGACACTTTAAATGCCATTGAAAATAATCCAAACTTGTAAAAAAGCTCAAATGAGCAAATAAAAATTCAAAGCAATGATGATTATTTTTTTCGACCTTCATGGGATTGTGCACCTTCACTGGGTTCCCGAAGGTCAAATTGTTAAGCAGCATTACTACCTGGAGGTTCTTGCTAAACTCCGTGAAAAAATCAGAAAAAAAGGACCCGAATTGTGCAAAAATGTCATGGGTTCTTCATCAGAACAACGCATCGGTTGATACTACATTGTCTGCGAAGATGTTTCTATCCAAGTACAACATCCCAGTGCTAGACCATCCGTCTTATTCGTCTGACCCGGCACCATGTGACTTTTATCTGTCCTCCAAGATCAAATCTACATTAAAAGGAACAAGACTTCAGACCGCTGAAGCTGTGAAAGACAAATTTGTACGCATCATGAACGAACTCACAGAAAAATAATTCCAGCATTGTTTTGATCAACGGAAAATTCGCATGGAGCGGTATAGGGATATTGAAGAGTGTAATAATTAAGTATGTGTACATTTAAAATAAAATGTTTTACAGCATCAGTCTCGCCATTTTCTCTAGCCATACCTGGACTCAACTTATTTGGTCCTCACAGCAACTGATTTCTAATATTAAACATTGATTATTCATTTATTTCTATGAACAAAAATTTATCTTAGTCTAGAATGTTCTGGAGAAAAAAAGGGGTCTAACTTTGCAACGCAAGTAATAAGTAATCATTAAATAAAATGTAGCTTAGATCTCGTAGAGACTAGTCTTATTTTCATTAATTTAAAGTTTTCTTGTTTCTAATATTTAGCTTTTTATAAATCTAGTTTTTAATAATAATTCTAAGGATAATAAACCACATGCCTCACCATAACTTGTTTATCGATAATTAAATGAGGTATGATTTCCGTTTATTGGCGACAAAATTTTAAGGAACCATTTGGAACAAGAAGTTATGCAGAAACTCATCCCAATAGGCGTCAACTGCATAGAAAGTTATTTTCAAGGTAGTTTCAAACAATGACAGAAATTGATTGCTTTTACTTTTCGCTTTTAGATTTTTACAATTTCAATAGAGTTTAAAATGAACATTTAGTTTGGAATCGTTGTCGATTGATTGACTTTCCAGGGAGCATTAAAGCAAAACATGGTTTGATTTATGCTGGTAATGGTTTTGTCCAGTTATTGGAAGATGTACCACATTGGTTGTGTTATTTACATGAAGCCTTGTCCCATTATTATAAAAAATATGAAGAACTAATGTTTAATATCAAAAATCACATATACAGTCATCTCCAAAAAAGTTGAAACCTTATACATATATATTGCATCGTCTATAAAATATCCAAAAATACCGATCCGCATCGCGATTGAATTTCGTTCAAATATCTCGAATGTGCATTTTTAATGTTCTATGTGGAACTTAACACTCGTTTTTTATTATGTTTTTTTTTGTTTTTTGGGAACTAATTATCTATAACAGCAACCAGCAATAGGCGAGTAAACAGTTCTTCAAAAAAGTGAGGAAAAACATTTTACAAGGTTTCGGGAGTTTATCGATCGTTTCTTAATGGTACCTTGTACACCAAGCTCTCAAAAATCAATGCCGAAGTGTTTAATCCGCGATGGGGAAGAAATTATTTTCCAAGTATATTTTCTCCATCCCGCATACTAAGACGCAGGTGGATATTTGCGGCAGGTGTTTTGCGGCTTCCCTCCCATCCAGGCCTCATCCACCCCTAGTGTTTACACAGTGTTATGCATACGAATAAGACGCAGCCTATTAAGCTGCCAGATTTATATTTGTTTGCTTTATTTACTTCTCCCCCGTTTATTAAGGAAACTTGATACAGGTCGAAATAATGATTCCGAGGAGTACGGTCCCTGGGCGATAGCCTTTCGATACAGACGGTTTTATTTATAGATAGTTATTGTTAATGCTGAGTAAATATATGTTCGTTTGATCAGGGGGAGGATGTTGCTCTGGTACACGCGTGTTTGTTTTAGGAGTACGGTGTATTTTCAAACTTAATACATACAATAACTAATAAATAACTGCGCAAGACAAATATTTTAATTTATTTTAATTGTTTAAATTAAATATTGGAACGAAATATCTAGTCTTTCTAGCAATAAATACCTTATTAAGTCCAAACAAAAAATTGCCAAATATAAATAAATACAAATTAAATCGTTTCCTCCTGATGAGTCCCTGGATGGACACCCTGTACATACTTAATAATTTTAACCAAAGTATGGCGTGGGTATTATTACAATTTAGCCAGACTTTAGCAGATACGGCTTTGTACGGCAGGTACGTCAAAGCATAACAAAATTACAAAATAATTTGGACTTAACTGAAATTTCAATTAAGATTCATCATAAAATTCATTATGAATGAAGCGGTTTGGAAACGGAAATAATTGACAGCAGAATGTAGGGTCAGATACACAAATGTAATACCAAAGGGCCCCTCTGGATCTTCGTAATGAATGTCAAATTATATTCAATTAACATTGCGGGTAATTAATGCAATTAATAAAATAATTACGCAAGGATTTCATATAGCTGAAAATGATTTTGTACAACGTTCATTTAATAAATTTTAATTAATTGAAAAATACCTTTGTGGTTTTATATCACTCAGTGGAATGTAAATATTTGTTCACCAACATGAATTTGTAACGAAACCGCAACATTTTTGTGATATTTTATACGCGATGAAAAATACTATTTGGGTCTAACATCTAGTGTAAAACTCGTTGAAAAAGTTACAGTTTACCTAAAACATTAATTAATTTAGAAATATTTTAAAATACTCGACTATTCCAGTCTTTTAAAAATATATGTATGTGTTCGCAAATAAGTGGCAATTTTTGAACAAAAAAAAGATTTATGAGTAGACTGATAAACAATACGGAAATTCACATATGCTTTTTATATATTTATAATGGTTTTTATACACAAATAATGTAAAATAAGTAAATCTTCATTTAAAGTTATTGAAGAATATAAGATACATCAATAATAACCATATCGAACTTTCGCTAACCTTGTTTTATAAAATACATGACGAATGTTTTCCCTTATACTTAATTATATTAAATTAGAAGAACATATTGTTTATTTAACTATTCCTCATAAGTCTAAGATTAATTCAAGCTTTATACGGCTTTCGAGAGTATGAACACAAACGGTATGTAAAATTTACTTTGCTCTTAAAAAATGGGGAGGTTTTTTACAGATAATGCTTTCTATATATTTTTCATTTTTACTGACTAATATAAACCTGCTATAAGTACCAAGTATTTCATTATACTATTATTTTAAGAAAGCTGCATAAATAATTGCTTTGTATAATATCCTGTATTATTTATCTTTAGATATAATCAGAAATTTATATTTACTCTAGAGAATATATGTCGTAATATGGCTTGGGAAAATATTTAAGTATGTGAAAAAAAGAAATTTTTTCTAAAAATATTATCAAATAATAATACTATGTAGTTTTCCTGATTTTTTTTTTGTAAAATTACACTTTAGTTGTAGTAAATATACAGAATGTCCACGATTAGAGTGGAAAGGACAGAAAATATTTTATTCTTCATTTTACGATAAAAATGTATTCTTGATTAAAATTTTGACTTGTCTTTAAAATGCAGTTGGCATGGAGAACTTTCATCTTTCATGAACAGGGTGATCAGGAAACCGTTAAATAAAAAAATCGTTCAAGAATAAACTGCATTTGTTTTTAACAATACATAAATATGTTATTAAGGCAATTGTTTAGAATTGAAATTTATACTATAATTTCAATTTGTGTATGGATCGGACTACTTTGATAGAAACGGACAGTAAAAAACATTTTTTATTGTCCATTTTCCGAGAAGGCATTCTGGATTAAAATTTTTGTTTGTCTTTAAAATACGGTTGGTATGGAGAATAAAAAAGTTTGGCAACAACCGTCATAATGAAAAGTGATAGGGCTTTTCAGTAATAGTGACAGTTATTTAATACAATGTTTTTGCAAATTTACTAAACAAAGTTCTTCATGCCAATTATATTTGAATGATGAGCAAAAGGCAGTTTGTTCTTGAACGATTTTTATATTTACCGATTTTCTGATCACCCTGTACATGCAAGATAAAAGTTCTCCATGCCAACCGCATTTTAAACACAAGTAAAATATTTTAATCAAGAAAACATTTTTCTCGTTAAATGAAAAATAAAATATTTTCCGATAATGTCCGATAAGTCAAAATAGGTATATTATAACTAAATCTGTAATTCCTTACCTAATTGGAAAAAAGGCAGAAATGCCTGAAAGATGTCAAACAGTTACAAGATGTATTATTTTCTTAATAAAAAACTTTCTATTCGTTTTTTAATAGTATCTCGCTTATTGTTAGAGATAGACCCAACAAACCTTATTCATATGACTATGCTCGACAGGGAACGTTCTATTCAAATATGTAAAAATATACAGGGTGTTCCATTTAAATTAACAAAGTTATCAGCGGCCATTTTGTTTGGTTTTCAATTGTTTTTCAACTATCATTTTCGAAAAATTCATAAAAAATCGTGCAAATTTTATATTTCACATTTTTTTATAACTCTTAAAACAAAAAAGTTAAAGGGGGAGTCAAGATATAGTGAATCACCCTGTACAAATATGGATAATGTATACTTAGATTTTGGATGAGTTACCTACACAAAGAGTGTAAAATTATATACGTAATGTAACTTCACTTGTATAATGTAACTTTACATTACCTAATGTAGCGTCAAAATAACCAATGGTCTAGTGTGTAATTTTAACTAAAACTTTTATGAGTGTACTCTATTTCACTGCAATGGTAAAAATCATGCCCAAAGAAAATAATTATATTACCTATAGGTTTTATATTCTTATCAGTTATGTTGGTTTAAAATTGAGGTTAATTTACAACATAAAAATGAAAATGTAAATATACTCGTAGGTATCTGATTTATTATTTTTAAAGTACCTAAATTTATATTATAACGTATGGAAAATATTCAATGTAATTGAATTTAAATTTTACAAATATTTGCACTAAAATAGTGTTACAAAATTAAGTGATAGGTTCTGAAAATATCATAAAAATGTTATCATGCAAAAAATTATTTTTTTTTCTAAAAAGTTTAATTTCAACAAATTCAAAAACGTTATTCTACAGAAACGCGACACGTTAGCAAGGATCAGTGTTGTCATATTAAATATAAAATTTAGCTCTCTTTAGTGCTCTTACTACCTTAAGCATTACAGTGTTTAGATTTATTTCACAGGTTAATAAACAACTTGGCTCTATTGGAGTTGGAAAAATTGAGAATAAAACATAACAGCCTTGTGTAATAAGAAATAGAAGCAATTGGGAAGAAATATGGTCAATTATTCTTATTTTTAATACCGACATGACATTATGTGTGAAACATTTTGGATGATACCAAGTTATCCCACCTCTGTGTCACATAAGGTAGCGATGTCCAGAAGTTCTCAACAACTTTTAATTTAATTTGTTTTTATGTAAATTTTTTATTATTGATTACGCTTTTGCTAATTTAGGAATGTTGCACGTAATAAGAAGGGAAACATTAGAATTCTTGGAAGAATTCCTATGCAAGATAGTAATTTTGCCTTCAGATATTGTAAATGCTTTCGGTTTTTGGTCTAAAGTTTATAATATGCCTAATAGTGAACTAGCTGATAATTTGCCACAGAAATATTTTAATTTACTATTATTAATCTTATTGATATCATATTATAGATGCTGAAGTTATTAAATTGTAGGCGATAGTAGGCAATTCTCATGTTTACTTTGTTATATACATTTTTGTATTTGTATTTTTTTTCTATAACAAATTATGCGTCTTAAATAATTCTGCAAATTAATCAGTTTCAGTTATGTACCAGCATTAGGATTTTAATTCATGAGATTAATTATTTTCTGATATTCACAAAAGAATTCAACAAACTTCGCAGGTACAAAACTTTTTTGTTCCTACACTATTTTCTTATGAAATATACCTGTTTAACGTATTTAGGTACAGTAGATACAAAAATCTGAAAACTTGTTAATGGTAAGAAAATACTAAAAAAAGGATCGAGGTGTGCTGAACGTGCCAAATTTATTCCTCATTTTTTCATGTACACGATTTTCAGAGAGATATAACCCGCGTGTTGTTTTATTTTATGATGTTTTGACCCTAAGAGTCATTTTTTAGTGTTTCAAGTCAGATACGAACCCGCGATACGGACGAATTATTATTCCTCTACGATGCTTTTTATGGGCTCTCTGGCGGTTTCTGAAACGTACCGTGAAACGGTACCCGATATTAAACATTCCCAAAACATAATCCAACCTCTATTTCGCATAATATATATCGTATTTGAATGTCGGATCATAATTCCGCAAATCCGCGAGCTACATCGAGGGGGCCGGCGGTTAAGGTAAGGAAAACTTCGCGGGAAACTCGTAGATGGAAAAGTTTCGCAGCTTGAACCGTAGGGGAGAGTGGGGTGACCGCTAGTATTCTTTTTGTCAATCTTCCCTAACACTTCCATTATTAATTAGCAAAATTATTTTTTTTTGTTGATTTCATATAGTTATATTTCAACATGAAATAGATAACAATGAAACGTGAAACATATTTAGGGCATTTTGTAATAGATGTTTAGTTACGTTTTATGTTGTCAGGTGTGTTTTCAAACTTAGATATTTATTGTATCGATGTAAAAAAATGTAGCTTGGTAAAAGTTCCCTCAAGCTGAACATTTTAAAAATTAATACCTCCAAATATTCAGTAATTTTTCTTCTATGTGAAGAAAACTGTATGTTAGAACACCTGCTGCAATAAGAATATAGTATCTAAAGATTTATATATTTGGAAGCAAAGCTAGTAACTTGTTTCTTGGCCTTCTGTTGAAAAGAAAGGACACTTTTTTATCATTTTATGAAAAAAGTAAAAATGGATATATGTATACCAATCATTTCTGTGAAGCAGAAGACGCAGATCGGAATTTAAATTTTCAACTATGTTTCGAATACAAATCATCATCCAAGCTTTGATTCCAACCTCTGAAAGTGTCCACATAGGTGAAAACCACTCCAAACACCACAAGCCTCAGCAGACAGCATCTAATAGCACGTCCAAAGTTTTATCCGTTTTCAATTTTTCTTCCGAAAAAACGCTAGGAATGTTACGAAATTCGAACTGGGACACGAGACCGAGTTGCCTTACATTAATCTAAGATAACAGCCAGATTCCACAACGGAAGTCAACATCAATGAATTGCAAAAAGCCGGGAGAACAGATCTCAGAATCCATACCGAAGAGCAGAAGAATTGGCGGAGCTTCCATGAAGTGAGATCGAAGGTCGACTCTAGTATCTTGCCAGAGCACATAACCACAAAATAAATCTCTGGCCAGTATGGCTTTCGGTACCTTGAAGCCCTAGCATATTTAAAGGGAAATAAGTTCCAAGGGTATTTTGAGAGAAACCTGAAAAACCATATATAGTTTTTTCTGAATTCGTTGAATGTAATTCAACATTTACCAGGAAGTTGTAGTGTATCGCACCCTCTTACATTGTTCGAGACTTATGTTATCTAGTACCCAAGACTTTTTGTGCCTGTGGCAAGACCTTAAGGGATGAAGCCAAACTTAAAAAAGATTGACAAGGGCTTATAGTCCACGGGCCCACGTATAAAGAAAAAAATGATTACCAGCATCCTGTAACTTTGCGTGCAGCTTAAGTTTGACGAGTCTCCCAAGATTTGACTATGAGGAAAATTCAACAGTGGTAAGTTTTCCCGTGATTTTCAGGAAAACATGTCAATCTGGCATAAACATTTAATGTTATGACCAGCACTTTTTTTTAAGTTTAAATGAAAGATATATTTTTTAAACCCCCCAAAAAATTTGTCCGACAAAAATGTTGGTATTTTGAGTTTGTCCCCCACCCCAAATATGTCGATTTGGTGACATTATGGTTGGTGACAACCAGCAAGCTGATTTTTCTGGGAGGGTTTGGTAATAAGATTTGAAATTAAAGTATCTTACTGTCCGACAAAATTCTTGAGAAGTGTTTGCAGTCCGACGCCCCGAAGATGTCGACTTAACGACAACATGGTTCGTGATAACCAGCTGTCGGACAAACGCGTCATTATTTAAAAAAATGTAATATTAATCTGAGAATTTAATTGTCCGACAAAATTATCGGGTTTTTTTTGCTTGTCCGACAAAATTAAATGATAAAATTTTACTTACGCATGATGTAAAAGAAAAATTTATATTTAATAAAAAAAATATATGAATAAAAAAAATGTTTAAATTTCTCAAATTTCAAAATAAATATGACTAATTTAAATTTATTCTTTTATACAATTACAAAAAAATTGTATACAGGGTGGTCCCGAGCTAATAGGTCAAAATTCATGGGTAGATTCTCGAAGCACAAATATTGCGATTTAGCCGAACTTACACCTTAGTCCAAAAGTTGATAGTTAAAGAGATACAGGGTGTTAAATGTAAAATATTATTTTAGTTTTTTTTTCATTTATTCCTTAACAAATGCAAATAATTTCACAAAATTTTGAGGTTTGGAGTTCTTTAAGTAGAGGAATATATCGATTTGGTGACATTATAGTTGGTGACAACTAGTTTGGTAATAAGATTTGAAATGAAAATATCTTATTGTCCGACAAAATTCTTGAGAAGTTTTTGCCCCGAAGATGTCGACTTAACGACAACATGGTTGGTGATAAGCTATTATTAATTTAGCAGTGAAGTTTCTTAAGTTTGGACGAAAATCAAATAATTGACATATTCCACTTGTCTTATTGCTGTCATTTGTATGCTACTGTTCATTAAGTATTATTCGTACCTAAAATTACATCTTAATTTAAATTGTATGTACATAAATGTGAGATGGAATGCCGAGACTTCCGTTTTTGGGGTTACATGAAATCAGTTGTTTATGGAGAAACTATAAACACCTGTTAAGAACTTTGGCAGCAGGTTTTAAATGCTGCAAAGTCATTTCGCATTAAGGATTTATACTTTACAACAAGACAATCTTTTAATAAACGCGTTGATAAATGTATAATAATATTTTTAAAATTGGTTTAAAATTGGTTTAATTGGTTTTTCAAGAACAAAACTATGTGTAAACTGTTTGTCAAAACAAGATTGCAAATTTTAATTTAAAAAAACACAAGCAAAAATTTATGCATTCATTGTACAGTTACCATTTTTTATAAAATAGTTACAATAGTTTATAAAATAAAATGTACATATAAGTTTTTTGAACAAAGAAATCATTTTGATGGAGATTAATTAAATTAGTTAGACATAATTATTTATGAATTTCAATTTCTGTTGCTCCTGTTAACAAGATAATTTTCTTATTTATTCTTCTTTATTTTTTCATTAAAAAATTAATTATTTTATAGCGGAATGAACATTAGGTACCACAAAAATAGTTATTTTTCCCATTTTTAAGGCAAATTTTCCAATCTTTTTGGCGGACAAGTATATTATTGTGTTATACACTTCAATTATTAGAGAAAAAAATCAAAACCAGATTGCTGGTTATCACCAACCATCTTGTCGTTAAACCGACATCTTCGGGGCGTCAGACTGCAAAAACTTCTCAAGAATTTTGTCGGACAATAAGATACTTTCATTTCAAATCTTATTACCAAACCCTCCCAGAAAATACAGCTTGCTGGTTGTCACCAACCATAATGTCACCTAATCGACATATTTGGGGTGAGGGACAAACTTAAAATACTAACATTTTTGTCGGACAAATTTTTTGGGGGGTTTAAAAAATATATCTTTCATTTAAACTTAAAAAAAGTGCTGGTCATAACATTCCACACACAGAAAATACTATTGTAAAAATTCACACAATTGTTCCTAAAATCGTTACAGGAAAAAATTGTGAGAAAATTTTACATTTACAATGTGATTCTGATACAGTTGTAAAATTATTACCAACAAATTATAGATATTCTTAAATATTCAAAAAATATTGTATGAAAGTCTGATACAATTTATTCCTGTCACGATTTTAGGAACAATTGTGTGAATTTTTACAACAGTATTTTCTGTGTGCATGTTTATGACATGTTGACATGTTTTCCTGAAAATCACGGGAAAACTTACCACTGTTGAATTTTCCTCATAGTCAAATCTTGGGAGACTCGTCAAACTTAAGCTGCATGCAAAGTTACAGCTTGCTGGTAATAATTTTTTTTCTTTGTACGTGGGCCCGTGGATTATTAAAGACAGTGATATAGACACAAATCGTAAAAAAACTTTTCTGTTGAAATGGCCCAGTTGAAAGCCCTTCTACCAAATCAGTGTTATTTCAAAATCATAGTGACATTTCTAAAACAACACCTTGACGATGGAGAAAGACCAATTAGTGCAACGTCTGACAACTCCGACTACTTCTTCGCAGAGCTATTAAAGTAAATATGACGATTTCGGCGTAAATGGCCCTTTTACCTGTAATAGAGGTATAGAAACACAAATACACATATGTTCGTGTCTGTAAACATAACTTGTAGTGGCAGTACACTTCAATGGACACCTAACAAAGTGTCGTAACTAACATTTGCATAATTTTAAAGCAAAAAGAAATAAGAATTTTACCTTTTCTTCAAATACTTGTACTGAACTAACCACTGAAGAACTGAGATCCAGAATGATTGATGATACAAATATTTTGTGTGTCGCTCTCCTATAATTTTCACTCCTCGTAGTTGGCAACACTGACAGTGATTTACTTCGTTCAGTGGCGGATTAAGTGCAGGGACAACGGGTCACATATTCATTTTAACCGCAAAAATACAACACAAAAAGCAGAATATTGGAATTAATCAATTTGAGTATCTTAATTTTATCTTTTTGTTAGATACGAGAGAAACGCGAAGTGGGTGGCACAGTTAGTTATCCACTACACAGACTCACCCCGCTCTCCCCTAGATGAAACAGTTTGGCGGCATGAACCGCGAGGGGTGTACCGACGAGAAGACAAGTAAGCCACATCAGTTTCCGCAATTAGCTGCTAACTTGTGTGTGTTTCACATTACAAACTTTACGGCGGCGGGCGTCGCGCTCGAAGTTTTTGCCGAAAACCGGCGAAGCTTTATAAATTATCGAGAAATTAACGTCGATTTCACGGCGTATATAAGCGATCCTGGTAAGTGATTTATTGACTTCGCTGCGGGTCTGGCGGGTGAGGGGCAAGGGGGGCGAGGCTGCCGACAGGATGCGGCCATTAAAAAAAGTTTTCCAATAATAATTCTTGGAATATTTATTCGAGGTGAAAAAGAAAAATGGGAGATATGGGGCGGCGTAACTTGGAAAGCATTGGGATATTCAGGGTCGAAGTTTTTTTATAGAGGCATATGAGTTATGAATTTACGATGAAGTAGATGAGAAAATATAGTACTGATATATTACTAGTTTTTCATATAGAGGATGAAAGTAATGATAAATGATACATACAATTTAAATGTACAAAGTAATATTTCCTTTAATGTCTTTGTTGTACGCTGTGCTATTTTTTGTGAAATTTTAAATGTTCCTTTCTTACGAAACGCAAAATGTTTGCATAAAAAACCAAGGTTCATAGATTCATTTTTTAAGTGTCAGAAAAGATGTGTATATTAGAAAATACACAAAGCAGTCTGACATCTAGATACTTATAGTCCATCATATTACTTTTTCAGGTGCCAAAAAATAGTTCAGTAATTGAAAATTTGTAAAAATTAGGAAAAATTCCGTAGAATTCAATGAACTACTTCATCCCATCTGAATTTTTGGGCTTCATTTTCAAAATGGCGTCCAAAGTTCGTAAAAAAAATAGTTTTTTTCATTTATAAAAAAACTAAACATTTTGGAAAAAATGTTTCAAACGAAAGTTGTAGGAATTTTTAATACGGATCGAATAAGCCCAAACCGGTTTTGATCAATAAATAAATAAATTATTTATTGCAAAAAATCCGCTAAAAATCGCAATTTTTTCAAATAGCTGTATCTCTTTCAAAAATAAATATTTTTTTATGAAACTTGGTGAAAGGATAGCTCTTGGTGAGCAAAATAAAATGAGTTTCTCAAAATTGAAAATTATTTTATAGTTTTTGCAAAAATCGAGTTTCTCGAAAAAAAAGCGTTTTTGTAAAATCCCCATAATTCATAGGCTGCCACATCTTTAGCAACGGGGTTGGGCTTAAAATTTTCTTTAATAATTATACTATTATGTTCAAATATTGCGCGAGCCTCAAATCGATTTCAAATATCGCAAAAAACGATCGAAATATCGTATTTTTTTTCGGGGCCATAAAACTTTGATTAACTTTTTGATTGCCTATAAAAATAAAGTCTAATGAAATAAAATGGGACCAATCGTTGCGCACTATTTTTTATATTGAAGTACAAGTATTCAACTATAACACGTGTAAATTTCAGCCCTTAATATTAATAAATGAGGTCGTCGCGATTTAAAAAAAAATCTCGGCCCCTGTTGGTCGTAGGACAGACTTTTTTAAATTCTTTCGAATGGCAGTATCGACATTTTGATACGAATTGAAATCAAAAAGTTTTCGACAATTTGATTGTACTATTAATATCTCTGTCAGATGTTCTAGTACCAATCTGGTAGGTACTATATACGAGGTCAAAAGTTTGTTAAAAAATGATGTTTTAATTTAACACATACAATTTTAAGCAAACATCATCCTTTATGACACGAACAGTTTGATTAAAAGCAGAAGCGAAGCGTTTTCAAGGACTGCGCTAGTGCAACAATGGAACCTTTTGCTTTGGAACGTTTTATCTTCGATAGTGCAAATTCTCGTAAGAAATCTTCAATACTTAATGACTAATTGAAGAACTATATACATTTTTTGGAAATATTACTTCGACGGCTATTATTATTTTATTCAAACAAAAAGTGACACAACCGTTGCCTTCTTATAACTGCACTGTGTCTACATTTTTCTATATTAAACGCTTCATATGCAACTTACCATAAAATATACAGAGTGTTTTTAAATAAGTGCGAAATATTTTAGAGGATGGTTGCCGAAGTTATTTTGTGAAAAAAAGTCGATATAAACGTAGCTTGAAATATGCTTCATTTCCGAGTGTTTAAATTTAAATTTAAATTTTTTTATATTAATTATTTCAGAGTTTTAAAAATATTGACTCGAAATTTGATGCTTGTATTTTATTTAGAAATATTGACACCAACCTACTAGATAATGTATCAAGAGAATATGTTATATTTTTTTCCTCAAAAACGGTGCATCCTACGATAAAAATTGAAGAGCCTAATTTCATTCAGAATTGATGCCAGATTTAAAAAAAAACAAAAACGGGAAAATGGCAGTGGCGTACCATTTTGCGTCGCATTCTCGCACGAACGTCACTGATGCAAGTAGAAATATTCGTATCACCCCAAAAATGCACATTTATCCATCTGAAGCGATTTTCAAATTTCGAGTCAATATCTTTAAAACTGAAGTAATTAATAAAAATAAATAAAAAATTAAAATTTAAACACACATCTTGGAAAAGAAGCATATTTCTACCTACGTTTATATGAACTTTTTTTCTCAAAATAACTTTGGCAACCAACTCCTAAAATATTTCGCACTTATTTACACCCTATATAACTTCTTACTCATAAGGAAAGCAATTGTAGAAAATAATTAACAGTTTCAAAAACGAAAATAACCGTCCAACATTTACCGAGTGCACAAGCGCATATCTAAAATGATCTAGAAGTTTTTAATATATGCTATTTTTACTAATGGTACTGAAACACCAACTACTTCACATTTCAGTAATCCCACTATCCGAGTCGTTATTACATGTCTGCTTTTGAACTGAAGGTTCGCATCGATCAACTTATTCGATACGTATCTAGCGCCCTGTCGGTCTGGCGTGCCGGTGAATAATCCAGGTTTTTTTTAATAAGGGACGTTGTTGTGCATTTCATTGTCGTTTGTGCGTGTGTGTGAGTTTGACGCTTGCTTGGTCGACTGTATGGCACGTGTTCTAATGGCAGTCAGTAGTATTGTGTAATTATTATCTATAGACATTTTAAATCGTGCAATGGAATGTAGACAAAGATTGTTTTTGTCCATCTTCAGAATATTGATAAATTAAATATTTAGAACATTTGTTGGCAATTAATTGAAAAAAATTAAGATCACGAAAATTTTGATGTTAAAAAACTGTACAATCTATTAAGCTACAAACAGGTAGAAAATCGGTAGTAACATTCGCAATATAATTCCTAAATACCGAGATTCTTTAGAATTTAAAAAACTACACACAAAATAAATTTACACGAAAATTCACACAATTGTAGCAAGTGAAATAACCTATTTGAATATTATAAGAATGTACGAATTGTATAAACAATGTCACACACATTATTTGCCAATTGGAAATTGGTAAATGTAATACATATTTTGAAAATTTATAGCACCACTAAAATAAAATAGAATTTTCGAAAATTTTGTTGTTTAAAAAAATAAGTTGTCAAGAGTCTATTATCAAACTACACTTTCAATATTAACAAGATTTTTCAAAAATACAAACAAAAATTTTAAAAATTCACACAATTGCAACAAATAGGGGAAAATACAAATAGTATTAAAGTTTCGGACGATATTGTTTGAAAATTAGAGAAAGTCTACAAATTCTTAGTAATATAAAAATCTATAAAGTGGTTAAAGCCGAATTTTCACACAGTTTGAGCTTGCCTTAGTTTGTGCTACAGTTATTTGATTTTTTATATTTGTGTGTATAATTAATACAAGTAAAATTTGTTAAAAATGTTCCTATTTCTCTTCATCTACTTTTAACACCATGAGATCCCGACTCTCTTATCATCCTCACTGTTTTGGTTAGAATAATCAAAATGAAAATCAATTAGCTGAGGTGAAACCCCTGATTTATGTCCCCTATACATTATCCTTGGTGTTAATTACAGCGATCGTTTGAGGCTGAAAAATTAGGAACGACTGTAAAACAGCGCCCCCTGCATATAAACACTAAGAGTACCGCTGTGATCACACCACGTGATAAACAATAATGCTATTTAATTATAAAACCGTCACAATAAAGTGCCCACCCTTCTCACAATACCACATTAAAAACACAATCGTCCACTCACACAAATACATACCACACCTGGCTTATTGTTAGCAAAAACAAAAACATATGTCAGCAAGGCATCACGCGGTGATGGTTTAAGAATAAATGAAAGGGAAATTTATAAAATTCTGGAGTGGGTAGGTTCAGATAATTTTGTAAACGTTTAGAGAAAAATTCTAAATACTTAAATATACTTATCTCTTACTTACGTTTTAGAGCGGTCTTTCTCTTACCTGAAAAATGAAAGAAAAAATTATTAACACAAGTGATTTATAGGAGATATTTATTAACAATTGTTATGCAAAAACTGACAAAGAAAAAATAAGTGCATACTTTTATCAGGTTGGAAGACTATTTCATTACACCTGGCCTGCAGGTTCTTTCAATATCAAGAAGAAAATGATAACTTCATAACTAGTAGATAAACATCGTTTCCTATTATGCGGAGACTGAAGGCTTGCCTACCCATTTTACTGGTAAGTAAACATAATTATATTCTGTAATATTATATTGTTGCCCTAGTTTCTGCCACTAGTTCTCGGTACTTATTTGAATTAAAGAAATAAGTAAAATATACATTTACTGACGTACGAATTCGCGAATCTCTAAAAAGCTTTTGATGTAACTGAATATAAAGTTCCTTAACTTAAATACGAGGATGAGAGGAAAGTATTCCGCAATAACTTTTTTCTATGAACCTCTCCCTCATTAGCAGTAACATAGGTTTGTCCTCATTTTACCTAGAAGGTATTAGTACTAGAATCAAGTCATGTCAAAAGTAGTCATTACCAATAACAATCATACCCTAAAACCGTTTTTCAAAATTTTCTTTTAACAACATTTTTTTTCAATAACGTTTTTAATACATAATAATAATAATATATAAAACACGTCGTGAACAAGCTACGTATTACAATAAAAAAATACTCGCCAGTACCATCATTACCTATAATACTTTAGATACAGTATCAGTTGAATGCAAATTATTTCCAAAAGATGATAGAACACTTATCAATAAAGTTTTCAAAAACCAAAAAAAAAATTTTAATTTATTTTATTTTTGTTGTCTTTGTTTATAAATAATAGGACTACCTATTATTTTTTATACAGGGTGGTCCAGATTTTAATAGACAAGCTACGGGTAAGTATTAAACAAGATAAATCCAAATAAGCATGTAAATGTGGAGCTATCCTCCCACCTTGCACAATAGCGGCAGATATTCGGAATACCAAATTAGAAAGAAATTAGCATCACTTTGCTTTATGAACATAGGCGCAAAAACCACCGTTTATGAGATACAGGGCGTTGAAAATAACAAAAATAAAACAAGTTTATAAAACTTTATAAAAGTGAATGGTTTACGAGTTATGAGACATATTATCTAAGTAAACAAAGCGTTGAAATTGGGAAAAATAAAACGAATTTGGATGGTCCAGATTTTAATAGACAAAGGATATCTTTGTTTCTCCGCTACTGGTTTTTGAATTTAAAATGCGTGCATACAGAACTAGGAGAAATAATTGAAAAAAAATGAGTAGGTACCAAATTTGGATAAATTTGATGGAGCGGTTTTCCAGTTATTTAAAAAAATTGTATTATTTTTGTTAAATTCAACGCCCTGTATCTCATAAACGGTGGCCTTCTGCACCTATGTTCATAGAGCGAAGTGATTAATTTTAATTAAGTTAATTTTTGTTCTTTAGTACTTTCCCGAATATTGTCTATTAAAATCTGGACCACTCTGTGTATTTGTTATAAATATAGTGTTTAAAAAAGATACAATTTAATAAAATTATGTTTAGTTTTAAATTTTTTTTAAATGTCGGCTAACTCGAATTCAAGTCAAATCAACTGTGTGCGGCAGCAGGATGTATAAGGAGACCGCTAGTACCTCTGCCATATAAAAATTTATATTGTTTAAACTAATGCCGAGCAGTCAAATTTTATTGCGGAATATTAAACTTAAATGTATGACACATACAACTCAAAACAATTTTATTATCTGCCTGAGAAGTCATTAAAATGTTCGTTTGTTTATTTAAAAGTTAATTAAAAATATGATAATAAATGAGTTAACTTTATTTTTTATTTTTTATAAAAATATAAATATTACACAATAAGTTATGGAAATTTCATTATGCTATCTCTAATTTAATTTATTTACACAATATACACAATATTTTTTTAAATTTAAACTCCCGAAAATGTTTATTGCAAAAANCTTAGGCGGAAGTGTGATAAGACAGGCTTATCGTGCTAATCTTCGGCGTGACCATGACAAAGACATCACGACTGCACTGTCATTGTACGAGTGGGCCAAAAATTGCTTTAAATACAAAACACGTCATGAACAAGCTACGTATTACAATAAAAAATACTCGCCAGTACCATCATTACCTATAACACTTTAGATACAGTATCAGTTGAATGCAAATTATTTCCAAAAGATGATAGAACTCTTATCAATAAAGTTTTCAAGAACCAACAAAAAAAGTATTCATTTATTTTATTTTTGCTGTCTTTATTTATAAATAATAGGAGTGCCTATTATTTTTTATACAGGGTGGTCCAGATTTTAATAGACAAACTACGGGGAAGTATTAAACAAGATAAATCCAAATAAGCATGTAAATGTGGAGCTATCTCCCACCTTGCACAATAGCGGCAGATATTCGGAATACCAAATTAGAAAGAAATTAACATCACTTTGCTTTATGAATATAGGCGCAAAAACCACCATTTATGAGATACAGGGCGTTGAAAATAACAAAAATAAAACAAATTTATAAAACTTTATAAAAGTGAATGGTTTACGAGTTATGAGACATATTATCTAAGTAAACAAAGCGTTGAAATTGGGAAAAATAAAACGAATTTGGATGGTCCAGATTTTAATAGACAAAGGATATCTTTGTTTCTCCGCTACTGGTTTTTGAATTTGGACTGCGTGCATACAGAACTAGGAGAAATAATTGAAAAAAAATGTGTACCAAATTTGGATAAATTTGATGGAGCGGTTTTCCAGTTATTTAAAAAAATTGTATTATTTTTGTTAAATTCAACGCCCTGTATCTCATAAACGGTGGCCTTCTGCACCTATGTTCATAGAGCGAAGTGATTAATTTTAATTAAGTTAATTTTTGTTCTTTAGTACTTTCCCGAAGATTGTCTATTAAAATCTGGACCACCCTGTGTATTTGTTATAAATATAATGTTTAAAAAAGATACAATTTAATAAAATTATGTTTAGTTTTAAATTTTTTTTAAATGTCGGCTAACTCGAATTCAAGTCAAATCAACTGTGTGCGGCAGCAGGATGTATAAGGAGACCGCTAGTACCTCTGCCATATAAAAATTTATATTGTTTAAACTAATGCCGAGCAGTCAAATTTTATTGCGGAATATTAAACTTAAATGTATGACACATACAACTCAAAACAATTTTATTATCTGCCTGAGAAGTCATTAAAATGTTCGTTTGTTTATTTAAAAGTTAATTAAAAATATGATAATAAATGAGTTAACTTTATTTTTTATTTTTTATAAAAATATAAATATTACACAATAAGTTATGGAAATTTCATTATGCTATCTCTAATTTAATTTATTAACACAATATACACAATAATTTTTTTAATTTAAACTCCCGAAAATGTTTATTGCAAAAAGAAAGTTTCAACCTGCACAACAACACCAATATCACTCCGATCGGAGCACCCCTGCGCCCAGCGGTTACGACCAAACCTTTGTTATACTTAAAAAGTATAAACTGTTAGATTCTACATATTTTGCTAGCATCTAGTATTATGCTTCCGATTCGGTAAACATGTCCACTTTTAATATGTACTGTCAAAATTCGCGTTACGAGAACGCAAGCGTGCGAATAAAATATCAACATTGAAATAAAAATATAACCCATCTGTAAGTTGTTGAAGACCAATTCCTATATTCCGCAGCAACGTGGTGTCAAATTGTCTTTCATCATAAGCGCTCGACCCAATTGCTTAGTATTCGCGTTTCGTTCCGAGGCAATTCGGGCAATTAAACCCCGTGCCACCCCCGCAACGGGAAGCAAAAAAACACACGAAACAGCGCGATTGGATTTCGCACGGCACACCTTCGGTACTCGACACTGGTCCGCGCGAGGGCGCGTTCCTAATTTAAAAATCCTTTGAGCGAGGAGCGGCTCAAACAAATTCAGTATAAAAGCGCCATATATTTTCGCGCGCCTCTAAATCCACTTTCTTTTTCGATCAAGTCCCCTTTATTCGGAGCTATTCTATTGTTCCCAGCCGGTCTCGTGTCGTCCTTAATCCTGGACGGGTTCCTCCCGGCGCGGGGAAAATCCTCGCGACATTATGAAGTGTAACGGCCCCGGCTGATCCCCGGTATCGTGTAAACAAGACGCACGAAAGCAGTCTCTCATATTACATTATTTACGTTTACGTTTATTTGCAGCGTTCAACAAATAAGTCAACTTCAGAACATGCGCGGCAGAATTAAGATCATGATAATGTTATCATATTACAAAAAAATGCAAATCAAAATAAATATATAAATTAATAGGTAAGGTAAATGCCAATGCCCATGAGTTTGTTATTCAACTTACAAGGAAAATGTTTCTAATGAAATAGACATAGATGAAATTCTTGCAATAGTTCATGTGAACCAAGAACATATTCTGTCTGAAATTTCTTATTTGTGGCACAGTTTGTTAAAGAAACGGCCAAACTAAAAATAATTCCAATGAAAACTGAAAAATGTCGAATAATCCCATTACCGAAAATGAAAGAAGTCATGGCAAAAAGTTAGAGTGCTGAGATCAAGATATATCTGGAGCAATTTATAGGATATACCTATAAAGAGCATATTATGGTATCAACACTAGATAATCGACTCAGAAGGCTTTAGGCTCCAGTTTACAAGAGCAAAGCAACGATTTGGAATTTAGAATAGAGTAACCCAAGAAAATTAAACAAAAAAAGGAGGAAATCTCTACAAAATTCTCTCCAAGCTGAATTTTTGCACAGATGTTCGATCAGGTGTCCCAAATCCGCAAAAGTAAAAAATCACGCAAGATAGTGAAGGTCAAAATTTTTTGCAAATATCTCGCGCTCTATGTATAGGAGATCCATAAGGTCAGCGTGAAAGTTGTAGATAATTTAATTATCTACAAGACTGGGTCCTTTTCGGGATAGGTCGGTTTCAAAAACTTGATTTTTCGAGAATATCTCGCGCCCGATGCATTGGACGTTATGTAATAGGAAAAAATATGTATAAGATTGATCTCCTGCATTTTTTCCAAAACTTCTTCCTTCTTGAGATATGATATTGATGATATCTCGTGTAATTTCAATTATGGCAAAATTATTTTTTAGAAAATTTTTTGAAATTCAATTCTGTTTCAATATTTTCATATACAGAGTTGTCCAGTTTCGAATACGGAAACTTCAGGGGCCGATAGAGATTCAAAAAATAATATGAGTTTGATATATAAACAACATATATTCGAAAAATGTTCCGTTGAGGAAATACAAGGTGTTTAAGATTGGTTTAAAAAAATCAAATTTATTAATTGTTGCCAAACTGCTGAAGATATTTCAATGAAATTTTGTATACGTTATCTACCTGCCAACGAGAGAGCGCGTTTTGCAATGAAAAGCATTATTTTTTGGTTTTGCCGGTAGCGTCCGTACTAGCATATTACTATATATTTCTAAAGAAAAAAATAGTACTCCACTACTTTTACATAAAATAAAAATTAGTTTTATATTCTTCGTTCAATTCGGAGGAAAAAAGCTCTCTTTCGATTTTTCTGTACCACTCAGCGTTTTCGAGTAAAAAAATAAAAAACCCTTTTAACACATACAATGTAAATGTAATTTAATTTTTTGTTTAATGAAACTGTAACAGGGAAACAACAAATTTAATTAGTGGTGTACAACAACAACAACAACAACAAAATAAAATAAAAATGAAAGTTAAAGAAATTGTTCGAAATGTAGCCCACCCACCTCAATACATTTTCAATACATTTCGCCGCATATTATTGCAGGCTTGCTGAATCCTTAAAACTAAATCATCTCTCGTTAACACTGGAGTAGCGTAAGATTTGTCTTTTACATTTCCCTAAACGTAAAAGTCCAGTGGATTAAGATCCGTTGACCCGGGTGGCCAGGTCACTGATCCAATACTATTAACCACGTCATGATTCATGTCATTCTTTCCTAGCCGGCCAATTCAACATTGTTTTTCAGAGATCATTTGAAAACGCTGAGTCGTACAGAAAAATCGAAAGAGAGCTTTTCTCTTCCGAATTGAACGAAGAATCCACAACTAATCTTTATTTTATGTAAAAGTAGTGGCGTACCAATTTTTTTTTAGAAATATACATATACAGTAGGTAACGTGCTAATACGGACGCTACTTGCAAAGCTAAAAATAATATTTTTCATTGCAAAACGTGCTCTCTGGATGGTAGTTAAGTATACAAAATTTTATTGAAATATCTTCAGCCGTTTGGCAATAATTATTGGTTTAGATTTTTTTTAAAATCAATCTTGAACACCTTGTATTTCCTTAATGAAATATTTTTCGAATATAGTTTATAAATGAAACTCATATTATTTTTTTAATCTCGGAAGTTTCCACATCAGAAACTGGACCGCCCTGAATACAATCATATACCATAGACTGATAACCCGATTAACTTTCCTTTTTTCTTAACTTAGACAGTCGTCTAATTGGTTTTGTTACTAACCATATACCTATAGATCTAAGCAAATTTTCAAATCTTGAACTCTGGCACATGATCTCTGATCTGTCCGGAGATTACAAAAGCAATACGACAAGGAAAACCGAAAGGAACTGGAACATGCCAAGTTAATATGTGTGAAATTGATACCACTCTGTATCGATCTAACACATCAATTGTCAAGTGTGAAGCTAATGGATACAGCTGTCACAAATCTAGATTTGTCGTATTTTGTATTCGTAGAGTGGAACCAGCAGGTGGTAGCGGAATGAAAAACTAAATCTGTTTATTCAGGCGAAGTTTAGAGAGACTAATAGCATTTGATGTTTGATTATCCCTTAATTAATGAAGTTTTCCAGGTTACCCTCGTTCCTGAACTGAAAGATGGTTAGAATTCACAAATATACGTGTACTTTGTATCATTAACATGCTCTATAATATTCGGAAGACGCATTAGTCCTCAGAATTTTTGGTTTCCATGACATAAATTATTTTCAAGAGAAAATGAAGTGTCAAATAGAAAAAAACGAGCATTTTCAACATATACTGTTTATGTTCCTCAATTGGGTAGCCAATGTCACTAGAACCATTTGTCAATCAGAATGCCGTTGATGAAAGTACAACAGAACAATGGTTTTATAGTTTCAGAGGGCCAAATTATTTACTTAAAAAAAACTTAAATATAATAGCTCAGAGCCTTGGTTGAACATCGCTTCGTTACAAGCGAAAGCAATAAAAACAAGCGTGTCAATATTTATTCTTCTTTGTCTCGTCAACAACATCGACTACCTTTGTCCAAAGCTGTACTGGTTAAAAAAATTATGCCTGTACCTCAATGCGGAGAACAAAAAAGGGCTTATTGGCTCTAACAGAAAGCTCTAACATCCCGAGTATAATAAGCTGGTATCCATTCACATAAGCTGATGTAGGTCGTCTACTATGAATTGCTTATGAGGAATATAACCATCACTGCTGAGGTTTATTGCCCACAATTTAATAATGCATTTACACTGTTAACTTCATAAAAGCAGTTAATCTAAAGCTCGGTTAGGCTGTCCCACATCCACTCTACTCTCTTCATCTTGATCCATCCGATTTCCATCCCTCCAGCTCTGTATCGAACAACCTTCGAGGAATTTTCTTTAATGAAGACGCCACGCCGTGTTTCAATATCGGCTTGGGGACTTCTTCATCTCCAAACCATGGACTCCTTCAGTCTTCGAATAGAATAACAGGTCATTGAAAGACAATAATAAACACTGGAAGATAATGTCTTTTGTTACGACCTTATGCATAGACCCAATACAATAATATGCCATTCCTCTACCATCCAAGTCGTTGACTTCTGAGTTGATCCTTGCGGAAGATGGGGATATTATTATAACGCTGCGCTACAATTTTACCGGTATCGATCATAGAGGATTATGACTAAAGAACCGGATGATCCTCTTAAACAATAACTTGCAGAGTTCCCTTTATATTGTAACGGTTATTTCCTTATCGGCAACCCTTGTTATAATAAATCTATTAAATCTATTGTACGCCTACGTAGCCAATTTGTGGACCCCATCCTAGTTTTCCGCGACGGTATGAGTCCTGAGCTCGGCGTTTACCTCCTCCCCGCGCCTCGTTTGGGGTTTCGTCCTAGAATTAGTTGCGAATAAGCGCATAGACAAACCGGGAAATTAAATCTCATCTGGTCCAGCGGCTTTAGACTTAGTTACGAACAGACCGCCAAATAACCCGGAGGTTAGCGACAAAAGATCCGGGCGCAGCCGGATTAAGGACGACCACAGGCAGGGCGACAACAAAAGGGGGACAAATTGAAAAAGAAATATGATTTATCCCCCTTTTTTGTTGGTTATGCGGAAAATTGCGGAAACTTCAGCGAGATCAGGAATACAAAAGGTGCGGTATTGCTGTTTTTTTGGCTTAGCGTTGTTGGGATGTATACCGTGTGATCGGATTGGTCGTGGTTAATGTGTAAGTTGAAAATCTTAATATAAATCAGATGTATCCTTTACAATTGATTTGTTACTCACAACGATAGCATTTTTTAAACACAAAAAAAGGAAAAAGTTATGTGAAAATTCTCTTACATCCACTTGCGAATTTTTAATTTAATTACAAAAGTTTTTTTTCTCTTCCATTTTTGTGTAAAATGAATAGTTGCTAAGTTGTCGACGAGAAATCCAAGAAAAAAATGATTTTTTTGCTATTTTTTATACTTTTTTGCAATAACAATTAAGCCCACGTTTTTTTTTATTTGCATAGAAAAATTATCATTTCCGATGTTATTTAGATGCCGTTAAAGCAAAAATCTCCTATCATATGCGTTTTACCCAACCCGAAACAGATACCGCCTGGACTATACAGGGTGTTAAAAAGAGTGCAAATTATTTCAGGAGGTAATAGTATGAACCAAAATAAGCAGAAAAGTCTTAATAAACATGGGTCCGAAAAGCAACGGTTGCGGAGATATTGACCAATATTCGTTTTTCAAACATTTTATTTTATTAGGAATAAACCGACAAAGGAAGCTTTTAAAAAACAAAAAACAAAGTTACAGAAGATGTTCAAAGTGCCCTCCGTCCATTTCTAAGCAGGCACGACATCTTCATCTCAATGATATTCGAACTCTTTCGAAAACACCCTCCTTGGTTTGGATTTCTTGACACTTTTGATTAATCCGTAGCTGCAGCTCTTCCAGGCTATTTACAGGAGTACCATACACTAATGTCTTCAAATATCCCCAAACAAAGAAATCTAGTGGGTTCAGGTCAGGCGAACTTGGAGGCCATAAAATAGGTCCGGCCCTTCTTACCCATCTATGTGGAAAAGTTTGGTGTAAATGCTCTCTAACGGCCATGGAAAAATGAGCTGGAGCACCATCATGCTGGAACCACATTTGTTGCCTCTGATTCAAAGGAATGTCTTCCAAAAACTCATACAGTGTGTTCTGCAGAAAGTTGAGGTAAGCAGCGCCTGTTAATTGGTTTGGTAAAACAACAGGACCTAGAAACCTGTCACCTACAATATCCATCCAAATGTTTAATGAAAAACGTGCCTGATGTCCAGATTCTATTAGAGCATGAAAAACATAAAATATTCCATATCTCCGCAACCGTTACTTTGCGGACCCATGTTTATTGAAACATTTCTGCTTATTTTGGTTCATACTATTACCTCCTTAAATATTTTACACTCTTTTTTTAATACCCTGTAGATATACTTTTTCAAATAATTATTTAATTACAAAGAAAACCCTTTTTAAATCATGAGACATGAAAATTCAAGAATAAGGAAAATTTAGAGCTAGATTCTGCTCACACGAATAAAACTTTATATTCACTAATAAAATTAACTACTGAAATTTTAAACCCAAGAAAAAATATTGTTTTAACAAAAAAAATAAACAAAGAAATAAAGACTTTTAATGAACAATAAACAACTAACTAAATTAGAAAAGATTCACTGTTTATATAAATGTTTTTCTAGGTGTAACGTTACAAACAATTTTTTAATTACAATGAAAACTCTTTTTACAGCAAATCGCATAAAGAAAAGAAAGAAAACAATGGACAAAATAGAAAAACATGAAAGTTCTTATATGTGGTTACGTACCGCACACTAAAAGTTAATGCTATAGATACTACGACAGTATAGTTTTTGAATTCAATAAATAAAAATGTACTCTTTGTGTTTCTTACAAAAGGACCTTTTGAATTGAGATAAATAAAAAAATCAATTATTTACATTAGTTACAATAAAATCAATGTATACATATTTACATGTACAATTCCGTGCCAGCTGCCATATTTTAGGTTAATTAAAATATTTAAACGCAATAATTATGACAAAAGTTGTATTCTGCAGTTCAGCTTTGTACACGAGATAGTTTTGCTAAACTGAACATTTGGTCGGGAGTAAAATATGCGTTATAGTTTAGTCATTTCTCAAAGGCCTGCAGCTATGCTAACATTGTGCAATTAGCCAGAGAATGCAAATTAATTGAAGCGCATAGGTGCTGCTTCCATTTTAACCAGAAGCTTTTACTTATTTTATCTAAATATAACAGGTTCTTGCTTTGTAAATATATGTGGAAATTCTCAGTGCTAAATTCGCATTGCAAAGGTAAATAAACCCTTTCTATTTTGGTCACAGTTAATACTCGACTGTTCACAGGATGTTTAGCTAAATATGTTTTTGCCCGGTGAGTGAAAAAAGTTGCATAACTTGTTTTTCTACTGCATTATATCAAATTATAAACAATTTAGGTATTTCCATACTAGTGCCACCCACAGTGTATCATTTTATGCTCTAATGCCTAAAACGAAAGACACTTGTCGACTGTTTTCCCTCGTGTATTGGCAACCAATGACAATATTTTAATATAAGTATGTAAGTACCATTCGAATCGAATTCAGAAAAAACTCGTCCATATTAAAGTCATATGCACATTCATTAACAATTAAATTTTGCTAAATTATTACTGAATAATTCTCGGTTCGACAATTTGAAATGTATACAAAATAATTATTAATTTAACTCGCAGTAGCTCAATATCTCCAACAAAAACAGAAAACTATGTCTTATATACTTAATATGTTTTTAATGCATTTTGGATCTACATCTACAATAAGTATTTAACAAATTTACAAAAGAGCTAGCTCTAGTCAATTTTGCAAGACGTTAGTGTGTGACCGACACAAATAAGTTTGCATCTGAGATAGCTGCGCCCACAAATACGCATTATACACGGTCCAAATCCCCGTACTCACGTCTTATGCTTTCTTGCCGAATGTACGTTCCATTTCAATCTCGTGCAGCTTTGCCTGAGTCAGGAATGCAAATTTATTTCTGTCAGTTTGTATATGTGTCGGTTTGTAGGTATTCTGGATAAACAAACTTGCAAATATCAAATGTATCTCAGAACACAAACACTTCCGGGAAATACATTTTTTCCGAAAAATTAATATTACTAATATATCAACAGAACATGTAGAGTAGAACAGGATCAGCCATTACTGTGCATAAGTGTGAGATGTGTTGTGGATGATAGCTAAAATTTTGAACTAAATAGGTAATTTAGTTAACAATAGTAGTGTTTAGTAACAACTCAGTATTCATTAATTTTGAACCTATATCTGAATCTGAAATTTTATTAGTTTCCAAAAAATTAAAAAATAAGATGACGTCTGGGCCAGATAAATTACCCTCATTCATTATGAAAGATTGTATATCTGTGTTCATTGTTCCTTTAAAAATATTATTTAACTTATGCTTGAAGACAAATATATTTCCACTTGATTGGAAACAAGCAAAGGTATGCCCAATTCTTAAGAATGACAACAAAGTGAATATTGAACTTTATCGTCTTATATCTATACTTTCCTACATTTCTAAAATTTTTGATATTATACTGTATATACTTATTATATACAATGTTATTAGGGGTCAGTTAGTGGTGGAACAGCACGGTTTTATGACGAACACACACAAAAACGAAGGCAGTCAGGTGGACACTATTTATACAGATTTTACAAAGGCATTTGATCACCTAATCCTTTTGAAGAAACGTCGTATTTGGTTTTAACAGCAACACGTTATCTCTATATAAATCATACTTAAATAATAGGTTCACCCACCCACCCACTTTGCAACTTCAGGAGTCCCTCAGGGCTCAAACCTAGGGCCTTTATTATTTCTAATTTTTATTAGCGATATTTTTTGTTAAGTAATTGACTATAATAAGCCGCAATTTGCTGATAATATGAAAATCTTTCGTTCGATTTATTCCATAGGTGTTTGCTTAATATAACAGAAGTCTTTTACCAATTTGCAAATTTGGTATGTTCAAATAACAAATTGCATCTTAATATATCCAAATGTAAAATTGTTTCTTACACCAAGAAGAGATTGCTTACTCTTTTTGAATATGTTATTACTGACATTGCACTGACTCGCTATGAGACTGTTAAGGACCTTGGTGTGCTTTTTGATTATAGTTTATCTTTTCGGGAACACATATTCACTAAAATAAACGAGTCAGCAAAATCGTATGGTTTCATATTAAGAAACTGTAGAAACTTTAACAATATTAAAACTTTAAAAACATTATACATTATTCGTTTGTTAGGTCTAAGTTAGAATATGATTGCTTTATTTGGAATCCATATTGTCAGTGTTACAAAATCAGTAATGAAAGAATTCAGAGAAAGTTTTTAAAATTTTTGTACTTTAAATAAGTCGGAAATTATCCAGAATTAGATAAACAATACGATACTGACAAGATTTGATATTACCAGTTTGGACCTAAGAAGAAAGTGTTCTTCACTGTCTTTTTTATACAAAATGTTACATAACAATATTGATTGCGCCGGTTTTCTGTGTCAAATTCAGTTTAATATACCTTCATTGAAAGAAATGCGCTTTATTCTTTATTAGAATTCTATATGCCCATTAGTATTCTATATTATATGTAACAGCTAAACAGGTGAATATTGGATATAAAATGCGTATTGCTAACACAGTTGTACAGTGACTATAATCCGTATTCTTTATCAAATTATTGTATAAGTAGTATACAACGTTTTTTATACCCTTTACGAAATAATAGCAATAACTGTTATTAAAGTGTTCCATATCGTTATTAGAACATCTAGTACCGGTTATAAGTTTTATAATAATAGATGTATTAAACTTTTGTATACTCTGTATGAGTTAAAAACATATGGCATTAAGTTTTTAGAAATTTTATTGTATAACTGTAATTACAAACTAAGATTCTAATGTAAACATATAACAAATATTTAAGTATTAAAAATGATGACAAATCGCTCCCAAAACTGTCCAGTTTATTTTCTTAGTAACGATGCACCCGTATTTTCTTGTATTACCTGAGAATTTGCACTATAACTCTTCCACCTTAAGAATGAAGCATCCCCTGAATGGTTGACCTTCTTTTCTCCTAATTCTATTTCCTGTAGTTGATTGACTTTACCCATGCTCTTCTTTGTCACCGTTAGTCTTCTGTTCCTTCGTCTTACGTAAAGATTAACATCAGCAGTTTCTAATAGGGCATACAAAATAATAATTTTTAAGATTTAAACAAGATTTACATTTGAAAAAACAAAACAATTACAAACCCTGAAACAGTTAGATACTTACATAATTTTCCATATCACACAACGCGATATTATCATGTATCCCATAAAACATGTGCCTATACTGTTTAGTTTCATCAAACTATAAGTGTAATAGTCGATGCACAGCGGACTGTCGGAAATTTTGCGATCACAACCAATTATGCACCGAGAGGTGACGATCGCGTACCCATTATAAGACGAGTTTTACACGTTAAAAATGGAAACATAATCAATTAATCAGTATGAGAACGAATAATTCTGTTAATACGATTGTTATATATAAATTCAAATACTGGTCTTTATACAACAAAACTTCCCTACTACATAATTGGAACATAAAGTATATAACACATAATAATGTACAAGTAATTCATGCATAAGGTGTATTATGCACCTTCCAGTTAAACTCATTGAATAATTATGGAGATGAGTGATTTTTTTAAATAAAAGTTGTATATTTGTTATAATAGTTTTAATATGCGCTATACATATTATTCTGGAGAAACAGTTTAATAAGCCCATTTCTTTCAGTGTAGAGAACACTCAAAGACATACGAAAACCTTTTTTCTTAACATTCCTAGAACTAATCTTACTTTAAAATCACCTTTATGTGTAATGTGCTGTAACTTTAATAAATTATGCCACCTGTGTAATATTAATTTTGACAATTTTAAGCTTATATTGGACGTTTCTATACAATTACTAAATCAGGAACGTATCTTTTGATGATATTTGGATTATCTTTGTATTTTTTTTATCTAATAGTTTCATAATTACTGTATTAAGTTTGTACTGTATCTGTATTTAGATTAAGTATTTATAATTTTTAGTAGTAAAATATAATTGCTGTCAATGGGATACTTGTTGAGTAATAAAGCTATTATTATTATTCTTATTATTACTTGTATTTTCATTAAAATAAATAAATTATTAATTACAGGAAAAATACAAATAATTATAATTATCTGATTTAATTAAATCTATTAAATTTTAATTTCCCTAATTAAATCCATATCTCAGTGTAGAAAATGTTTTTTAAGAACATTCTTATGTTTTATTTTAGATTTGACTTTCCTTATACTTTCTCTGACATTCAGGTACTTTTAATAGAACCTAAGTACAGCCATTATTTGCACGAATTAGAACGAGAATTCAGTGCGGTTCCTTTCCGAACCTTCTTCTGGGTACGCCGCTGATAACGGCACACATCGACAGCACCCAGCATAACGTGTACGTAACTATTTTAATCAAATTTTCAGCATCTTTGTAACAGAAATATCGACCAGATAACTTGGCAAAGAACGCACAAACTGCAACGCTTCTTATCCGCCAGTAACGGCCACTCCAAATTGCATTTTCCGGATTCTTCCGGCGCGACGACGACGCGGCTCGCTAGCCGGCCCCACCATATATCAAAGAGCACCACGACGACGGATATGTCCGATCCGATGAATCAATTATTCGCAAAGCGGCGCAATTGCAATTAACGTTACGGCGATAAAAATAATCCCCTTCGGAGCGTGCGTGCCCGAAAGAGGAATTAATGGAACATGTGCAGGATCCGGGAATTGCGAGTTGGGGGAGGGCTAATACGCGTCGCGTATATTGAAAAATGAAATCGCGCCGACTGGGAAACGTATACGGGGCTATATGTTTTATTAAATCGTCAAGGTGAGTGACATATCTTACGTAAATGGGGGCTGGGGGACGCGGGCTCAAAGCGAATACATTTTTATACGTCAGGAGTTTTCGGGAGTGCCCGTACTTTTCTTAGTTGCGGTTTTCATTCAAAGGTATGGAAAATATTAGTGTGTTCAAGTACCTACAAATTTGTTTCTGTGAATCTTGACCTACCATAGTCGGTCATTAATATAGCTTTTAATGCGTTTTTAATCCATAGTGACATACAATGAATAAACAGAGCTTTTTAGCTAGACACATGAAGGAAAAATATATTTGTTTACATTTTAAATATTAACAAGTATTACCTATTTATTTCTTAATAAAAACAAATGTATAAGGATAGTAATTGTTTTAGAATGTTATATTATACAATTTAGTATTTTTAATATTGTTAACATTTTCGCTACGTTCCTGAGTTTTTACTATTACTTATGTTCAGTTAATTATTCAGTTTGTAGTACGTATACCTTATTGTGCGACTTGCTTTTCAAAGGGTAGTATATATTTAAAATGACAGTACGGTTAAAAAACACTCACTCGTCCGCCCATAAAGTCTTAATAAAGTTGGGATTCGCTGCACTTTGACTTTGAAACAAATTACAAAATTAAAGACGACTGAGGAAATCAGCTGTTTCTCTTCAACGTTTGAACGCTTTGTACTTCGCCGGCTGGCGCGTTCTTTATTACGAAGTAGAGGGTCGAGTTAACGGGAGTTATGGGGTAATTTGCTTACTTTTTAAAAGGTCGAGAAAAAAAAATTATTCAATTTTCTGTCTTTATTAGGTCTTCCGAATGTGTGGTAAAAATTAATCATAAATTAATTAGAACTGTATATTCTAGTTATACGTACAATGACAGTAATTTAAAAAGAAATTGCTTCATATACTATTAATTTGTTCAAATATAAAAATATCAGTGTATTACAAAAAAACCGTTAAAAGATTGAGGTGAAACAATAAATATGTTTCATGGTCTGCATTTCAATATAAAAATCAATCTGAAGTAGAGGAGGATATCGCAATAAAGCTAAAAGTAATGGGGAATTCAACCAGGGATTTTAGGTTTAGGCAATTAAAAGTACAATTATTTAAACGTTAAAAAAAATCCAATTTTGCTAAAACATTCTGTTTAAAACCATATTCAGACTTTAAGAGATTTTAAGATTATGTCCATACTAATAGGTTTGTGTGTGTTTCTTTTCAGGAATTAATAATACATGTTTAATAAGTATTTGCTTCATCCAATAAGCACATTTCCACTCTTGGGCAGACACAAACAAAGCCAAGAAAATTTTGTATGTAAATTCCGTAAAACAAAGTTCTTAACAAACTCTTCCTTTAAATTTCTGGAAAATAATAATAGGTATATGTTTTAAATTCTGTTGTTAATTTGGAAAAATATTAAATTTGATTTTAATTTTTGATTTGCTCCCTTTGACTCGAATGTGTTATACTTACTTATATTTTACTTTTCTACCTCGGCTAATTCTCAAGTTGGGCACAAGTTTCTCTTTATCTCGGTGTCGGTTCAAACTCCCAGAAAAAAAAGACAGTGGCACACAATTATTTAACATTTATTTTTATGCAAAATCAAGAGTTAAAAAAAACATTTTATTTTAAATATCAGCATATTTCAATGAAAAACCTTTCCCTTTTTTTATATTAAATGATTGTCACGGTTACCCTGTACTTTAAATTTTCTAATCTATAAATTCTTGTTATTTGAAACCTGCTATTATTGTAGAGATGTAACCCTGGTTGCTGACTTACAAAATTTCAAATATTTTACAGAAATACTTTCTCAATTAAAACCTTTTTGTGTTACTTACATCTCTACAATATAGATGGCCTCACTTTCGCTCATCTTTATCAATCTATGCTCGGCAAAAATTATTTTCCTTTATTATCTGCTAAAGACTCTTAACCTAAGAAATCAGTACAAACTCTTATTTTAAATGAGTAAATTAAAACCGATTTTAAGTCTATTTATGAGTGGAATTAGTTTATATGAGCTCTTTATACGGTACGTACTTTCTCTAAGTCTTTCAGATCTGATTTGTTTGTATTTCACTTTGAAAATATGAATTCATATTACCTTAGGTGATGTTTATAATGAACCTTTTTTATTTCGCACTTATGTCCTGTTTTTTTTGTAGGTATTCCCTCAATTCTGCGGGTGTGTGGATGGAATTCTGGCCTGAAATTCTTTCCACTTGGGATGAATCTGGTAGATTTTCCTTTCCCAAGATGGCTTTTGGTCATTGGACTTCAAGTATGTCTTTTTAGTTGTATTCTCAATAATCTCCTTTTTTCTAGATTTTCTACAAATTTTTCATGGAGTCTCCCTGGATTTTATTTGTTGACGGCTCTCATGGTAACCGGCCTTTTTTCTTGTTCACATGGGCTGCTTTTCCCTATGAAGTTCCTTTAAGGTCTGTCCACATGAATAGTACTTATGTCACTTTCACTCATTCTCTTTCACTTTGTTTTTCTGTTTCTTCCACTCACTTCTTAACTAATTCTTACTTACTATTTACAAATTTCCTAAACTAACAATAATGTTCCTTTATTTTTATTTATTTTTCTTTTAACTGTAACTATCATTTATTTCTCTTTTTTCTAATTCTGGGGTTTGTCTCATGTCGTGTAAATTTGCCTTTAAATTTGACAACTACTGTCATCTTAATTTGAAATTTCTGATAATTTAATACTGTTTTAATTTTAAATAAAGATTTTTCATTTCTCTTTTCTCGTCTTCTCCATTTATGTGTCTATAACTATAACTTATTTTATCTATCTTAAATTGATATGCTACTTTCTTGGTTTTGCTTCTATTTTAGATATGAAATTTCTATTATTAACGTTCTATCTTAGGAAATTTACTATCTTATCGTTGATATTTTAATTAAATTTATGTTTATATCATCAATTATACAACTATTTTAATTTTTTTATTGGGTTTTCATTGACTAGATCTGCTTTTCTTGTGTACATGCTTCTTTTTCCGATTTTACTTGAAAATTTTCTGTCTTAATATTATAATTTTGTTCCTTTCATTTTGTGTTGATTTTCAAAAACGTCTCAATGTATACTAAATATGTAAAAAAATATGTAACATTTTCAAAAGATGAAAGTTTCCTATTAGTTTGAAGCAAGATTTGTTCCTTCAGCGGATATCAAAGGTATATAGCAAAAAAACTTGAAAAAAAAATTGGGAAAAACATAATGAATTTGGAAAAAATGTTAGTCGAACTAAAAAAAGGATTTGGACTGAAATTGGGGAAAATATATGTATAATATCCTGAAGTTGTTTCTGCAATTATCCACAAATTCCTGTACACTGATGATGATGCTAAGAAACCGTCATAACTTTTATAATAGCATAATATACACAATTTCCCATACAGCAAAATGAAGACTAATCATTTAGGACTACAACTATTAACCTCTTTTTATGTAGTATGTAAGTCGGGGACGTTTCCAGTGATCTCAATAAGTTTTAACAATTCTGATTTTTATTTAAGAACCATTTCACAGTTTTATTATTAATAAATATAATAAAAGGCTAATTTATCTAGTATTTTTGAGTTAAAGAGCGTTGTCATTTGCAATACAAACATAATTTCCTGTAATCCTTATCATATAAAGTTATTCATGTTAAAGAATTTTAGTTACAGCTTCGGTTCTGTTGGGCAGCACCTTTCCTAAATCGCCCTGTACTAATTACATAACCGTAAACGGAGAACCCGAAACGCATAACGACTCACCGTTTCGCGGGGCGAATTCGACGTCGCCCATTAAAAAAATATTACCGCAAATAGAGACCGGCCAATTTTTGTACCCCATGTATCGAAGTAATATTCGAACTCTGATCGAATGCTCACGGAATCATTACTCATCATCCATCCCCTGCATCTCCACCCCTAGCAGCTGTTTGCCCTCGGTAAACATCCATAATGATCAGGGGTAATAGTAGCTAGTCGCGAACGCGTGTTTAAAAACACATTCTTGTTTATTTTGGGAAGGTGTCCTCTTAGTTTAGGCTTCGACGCTACTAATTTAACGCCGTTTTTTGTCCGCGCGCCATCAACGCCACCGTTTCGAGTTTCCATCCGTCGAACGCCGCAATTAAAAGCACCACGGGAGCGTTGGGTTTCCTCGAATTTGTGTGTATTTACGTTAACCGGCGAAAGAAATACGATCGACTGTTAATTTCGTGTAATTTTTACAGGCAGTTAAAGTCCGGGTAATTGGTGGATATTTTTTCAAAAGACTAAATGTGAGAAGTTTCTTTTTTTAACCTAAGAATACGCTGTGGAATATTAAATAAACAATTAAAATCTTGTAAACAGATTTTCAACGAAACTGAACAACTTACCTAAAAATAGGATACAACATAACTCTTGCCTTTTACTTAAATGTCTAACAATAAAATGTAAACTTTTATTATAGTATCGCAAAATGAAAAACATTTTCTTAAAGAAACTATACCTACCCGAGTTCCAAAATAGTAGACAGTAAGTTTCATAAATAAATTAAACTGATAAAATAATTTCGGGTATTCTCTGGATGGAAATTGCAGTGTGTCATTCATTTTGAATAATGTACGAATAATATTTTTAGCTTGAACTCGAGCACTTGGAACATTCTGTTGTTACAAGGGCCTATTTCTATCTTATCTAATCGTGTACAAAAAGGGAAACAACTAACACCGAACCGTTTCAATTCAATATATCAGTTTCCAGCTTAGCCGTTTCTTTTCGTGCTATATGCGCACAAGTGGGAAAACAAGTTATTTTCACATGTTACTTAATAATCAGGGTAGACGTAAACGAGCGAATAATAATAAACAACGCTTATCAGGAAATTCGACCAAGAGACGCGAATATGTCGGTGAAATTAGCTGGTGCTGATTTTTCAATTTTCAAGTTAGTCCAAATTATAAAAATAATTTAACCGAGTTACCAATTTAGGGAAAAAGTGAAATTAAAATCCATTTTTATTAGAAACTTTGTATTTAGGGAACAAATAAAACTCACCCATATCCCAAGTTCTTTTTGAAATAGTCAAAAAGTATTGAAGAAAACATTTCTTTGAATGTCCGTAACTTTCTACTGAAGAATTTTAATACACAGGTGTGTATTGTAATATGACCTACCCTGTACATATTCTACTACCTATGTACTGGGAACAAATCTCATATTATTTGAATCTGCTTCTTTAATATTGAGTTATTTGTATATGGAAAAAGTGTGGAAACATGTAAAAGTCCTACTGGTGGGAAGAGAATATGCAATCAGCAAAGTTATTCAAAACAGTCGTTTTAGTAATGTTTTGTATTTTCAGCAAAAAATTATACATATTTTTTATTACGAATCCAGCAATATATAACATAATAGTATATTATTCAACGAGCGTATAATGATGGGTATTATTCACGAGGTGAAGTTTACGGCCACGAGCCGCAGGCGAGTGGCCTAAATCACCGAGTGAATAATACCCATTATACGGGAGTAGAATACTATACTTTATCCACGACTACTAAATATTTTTGTTGAAGTTTTTTTTGAAATGTTTCGAAAAACATGGTATGTTAAGAAACAGATATACGACTCGCACAAATGAAGTCGCTGATGGCTCAGTGTAGATGCTCTTTCCCTTCCAACCGCGGGTCCCGGGTTCGAATCCGGTCTAGGAAAATTCACTTTTTTAATTTTTTTTTTATATGTACAGCACTGAATTGAAAATATTTAGTGGTTTACACGATAAAATTTTAAAAACGGATTGTTTGTAGCAGAACAATATAATATTATAGCTAAATTAAGGAAGCATCTGACAGTAGTGATTAATGACTCATTAATCACTGCCGTGATTAATGGGTATTATTAAGGTCGAGCAAACAGACGTATAATGGGTACATTATACAATAGTCGTGGATAAAGCAGCTTTATCATTTCACAAGAGAAATAATCGTAAAATAAAAATATTCACACTATGCATATTTAAAGAAATTCGAAATTTCAAATATGTAGTTTTAAATCTAATTTTAAGAGGGTTTAAATTACTTAGATATAAGTTTAGCGCAAATAGGTATCTGATTTTGTTCAGTTACTGAATCCCAAGTATTTACAATCATCAGATATTTCACGCTTTTTGTCAATTATATGCTTATAAAGTAACAATAGTATGATCTACAGGGTGATTCACAACTTTGAAAATTTGGAGATAGATGTGTATGCATGAAAAATGGTATCAATATCGTAAAAAAATTGTAAAATCCTTATAGTTTTCGTGAAAATAGTTATTGAAATAGTATTTTCAACCTTTACATCGCTGTACTACTGCAATCTCTAGCGTAATTCGCGTTGTACGCTGTCCGCTCTCTTTCGCTCCACGTGGCTCCAAACGATTCCGAATACTGAAATACGATGTTAGTATTTACGTTTTTGCAATAGTGTTTACATTAGTTTTTCAAATGTCAAGCATTTGTGTTATGGTGAAGTAAAACAGCATTTGTGTTAGTTCGTAGAAATTGAGTGAGATGGGCCCCAGTGTTTACACGTCGGTGGACAAAATTTCGAACAGTTGTTGTAACATCAGGTATGTCAAATTATTTTATTAATTAAAACCACAAATTAATTTTATTAATTAACAATAGCGGCAAAAACAGTTGAATTTGCTGATATAAAACAGGTGTTATAAAATTTATTTTTTTCTTTTCTTGGGAAAGAAATTGTTTCAATTCTTTGCCCGTTCATTTTTATTATACTTTGCAGTAAGGTCAGGTTTTACAGTAGAACAATTTCCAGTGCCGTGCAGAAGTGTATTTTTAAAGTATTTTCGAACTGCCTTCTTTTTTTTATACAAAATTCTATTTGTAAGTGCCCTGATTTTTTTTTTATAATTTCTGAATCACCCTGTATATTGCTGAATTCATAATTAAAAGCATGTACTCTTCGGTACAGCTAAAAATAGATTAGTCAAAAGTTGGTGTAAGAAAATCAGTCTGTTAAACACTGTAAAAAAAATTTCCCTCAAATTTCACTCAATTTTACTCAATAATGTATCAGTTTCTGTCCACACCCGATTCAGTAAAATTTTCACTCTATTAGTATGAGTACAACTGAGTGAAACTATTGCATCAGAAATGAGTGAGTTTTACTCAAATCCGAGTTACTACTATCAATTGAGCAACTTTTGACTCTATTCTGAGTATATAAAACCAATTTAGAGTTTACTTTTTCTTTAATATGATTGAAATTTAACTATTATTGAGTTATTTTTTACTCAGGCTTGGTTTTTAATTAACTAAATGTTGAGTGCAAAAATAAATAACTGATAAATGATTCATTAGGATATACAGAAATTAATTCACTTCGCGGGGCCTCCTTGTATCCTGGCTGATATCCGCCAGCTGAGACCCACCGCCGCCGGCTAAGGCCTGTCCTCCTGGCGATCATTTGTGGAGCATCTAACGGACTCCTATCAACTTTGGTCGATATTGCAGAAGCGATATATAAGTGGTGCCATCTTCACGGCACAATTCAAATTACTTGAAATTAATATATATTTAAAAATTTTAACTCACTCAGTAATGAAGACTACTCTGATCTAGACACAAGTGCACCAAATACGAGTTTACGTGAAGAATTTATTTGTATTTGAGTGAAAGTACTCAGTATTAGTATAAATATAATCCTAAATGAGTGAAATAATCAAAATGAATTGAGTGAAAATGTACTCAATAATTTCACTCCGAACCTTTATTGCTTTCACTCACACCGATTTTTTTACAATGTAAACAAAATAATAATTATTATGGAAATGTTTATAATCTGTTCCTATATCACTTTCTGCAAAGAAATTAAGATGTATTTGTCTGAAAAATCGATCGAATCAATGGAGTTTTTTCTCTGTCACTTCGAAATTTATTCCTTTCCGATTATCTACGGAGTCCATAAAAAAACGCCATCGTCTCAAAATATCCCCTTATTCCCGACAATCTGAAATTATCCGATCCACTTGTTACCGGTGTCAGACGGTCCCAACACGCAAGGAATTCGGGAGTATTTTAAAACGGCTAAATCTAAAGGAAATACTGTGCGGCGGCTGACATTACGAAAATACGGGACGTCGTTTGGGAACCGTCATGCTTAGCACTTGTTCCCATCTATTAGATGGCGTGCAATCCATACACGTCCCTTACAAATCACTTCTGGATAGACATGGGGTGCATGGCAAGATGAAAGACGACGGGAAATAATGTGGCCTCGTAATAGTGTTTCCTTCATGTATGATGTGATGACGTTAGGAGGAAAATGGATACATTTATACTCGTATTACTTAAAGCGGAAATGTATCTATCGAATCAATCTATACACATCGATCCTCGTTGGCTGTTGTTATTGATATAATTGTATACAATAAAAAATTAGTGAATTATGTAGTGAAAAACCTATTTGCTATGGCATATCTTATACTTTAATAAATAAAATTAACAGCTAAAGTTAACAATAAAATTAACACTCAATAGATGCAACTTAAAGTGAGTGTGAGTAAATACAAACCATTGGGGACCGCCTAGCCGGGTGTCTTGCCGATGGATTTCGATCGGCCGAAGTAAGCATCACGGACGCAGGCTGGGACTTGGATGGGTGACCTAAGGCAGGCTCGGGGACGTGGCTGTGGCAGCCTACCAGGGACCTGGGTCGCTCAACATCTTCCGCCTGCGTGTGGTCTCCGATAAAATGATAATAAGAATAGAGCAGTAACTCAAGACTATTGCTATCATACATAAAAATTGTACTTTGACTTTGCCACCAAGCTACCCGTGTATTAATAGGATGGTTTGAAGAAAAATACTCGAGTAATGAAGGGGGGTGTACAAGGGGCCTAATAAGGCCTAACTGCCTCGGTGGAAAAGCAATTTTCCACCACCTCTGACATACATACAATACAAACCATTGGGTATAAAATTTAACACTATTTTATCTCCAATTATGAAAGCAGATAACTGAATGACAGACATTCAACCACTCATTTAATAGAAAGCAGAGAATACCATGTCAAAAACATTGCATATTTTGTCAATCTGATCAAGAGAATCCAATTGGATTCAGACGGCATACTAGTCAGACATGACGTCATTATTCATGAAAGTGGTAATTCACCTTCATCGAAGACTCACCTTAGAAGACATGGGTAAGAATTTAGTAAACTTGGTAAAAGTGAGCACCAGATACATTATGTTAGCGGTTTTATGAACAAACGGAAGAATCCGCTATCTACATTGAAAACCATGAAGCCAGTTACTCACAACAAAATCAAACTGGTTCAGATTCGCGATACATTTATCATCTTTCCCCATGGATGTAATAACACAGAAGGGTTTTTGGATCGAATTAATGAAGTACATCTGAATTCAGCTTCATCATAGACTCGGAAGAAAACGGTACCAGATGGCATCCTAGAACAAAGCGTTGACAGGAAACCAACCAGCACGGATAGGTGTCTTAATGTTTGTGTTCAATAGTATCCAGTTCAGAAACAAACTATCGACAAAAAAAGTATCGTCCATATATGAAAAACGGGCTTTATTTTGATCCTTGTGGCCATAGATAAATTATTTTTTATCGTTAGTAGATAGGTTTTAACTAAAGTAAATTATTTAGTGCAATAAGTTATCTAGTTACTGTTGGATTCCATTAGATTGGAAATTAAAACTGAAATTTCACGCTTTTTTATGCGCTATCAAGCAGGTAGATGTTACAACCAACCAGTCGGAAAGAATACCTTTTCTATGATTCCTAATAAGATTGCACAGTTTTTGAAACTAGAACATCCTGAAACATATACAGGCCATTCATTCCGAAAAACATCGGCAACATTAATAATACAGGATGTATTAGCAATCAAGAGACATGGTGGGTTGAAATCATCCACAATTGTAGAAAGTTATGTTGCTTACAGTTTACGCAACAAAAATGAAATAGCCAACAGGATTCTTTACAATGACACTTCAGCTCCAGGTTCTAATAGTACGTCGCATCATGGTGTTTTAATGGATCAGTCAGATAATATTGAGCCTCCAGAAACAAACTATCGTCAAAAAAGGTATCGTCCAAAAACGGGTTTTACTTTGATCTTTGTGACCATAAATACATTATTTTAGATCAGACATCAAGAACCGTGGTTGAACGTCAACTCCAATGGCTTTCAGTTCAATAACCAGTTACGCATCCTGGCCAGCATATATGTACGCCCTGATTTTTACTATGCTTTACATATCAGTATTATATGCACATACTTATTGTTAATTAAACATAAAAATTTCAGTAATAAAATTTTATTAAAAAGCAAATTCGAGTTAAAATTTCTGTAGAAAAAAATTAAAACCAGCTCAAAGCTCCCTTGCTTTATAGCAAACCACCACCCAGGCGTTGTCAACCCCTCGATTAATATCCTGAGCGATACACAGCTCCTAAAGATGCCATACACAGTTCCTAAAGCTGCCATATACTAGTCCTCCAAAGGGGAAAATCAAATTAAGCTTCTAAAGTTCTATTTAAGCACTCTAAAGAGGCCACACACATATAAACTTTAGTACCGTAGCCCACCACTGAAAGACAGTGATAAAAGATTAATATACTCGACTGTGCTCCATAAACCAAAGTACCTATTGTCGAAAAACATATTCAACAGGATCAGTTGGAAGCTTCGAGCAAACCATACCATCCCGAGGATATACCAGAGTGGAAGAAGGCATAAAATGAATTAGATCGTTGCCCACATTTCTAGGAATCTACCTTGCCTCACTCCCAAGCGTACGTAGAAGTTGACGTCCGAACATATCGTTTGTCCCTTTACCGGCGACTAGGAGACGAGTATCCCAGCACCGCAGTACATGGGGACTTTGGTAAATATGCCGGTTCTCCCCATATTTGGGGCAATTCCAGAGAAAAAGATGATGAAAGACAATATGGCGCCCAACGTGGGGCGCAAACGTGCGCAGTTCAAAGGGAATCTGGCGAAAGACATAACAAGAAGGTACACGATTGATCTAGTAATCTTTATTTCTATTTTAAATCGATATTTAAGAGAGTAAAATCGTGATAGCAAAATAATATTTATCAAGCTTGGCATATGACATTGTAACACTAATAGGAAAAAAATTATGATACAGATTATCTCAGTAAAATTTTATTATTAATCGATTTGCCTCAATTTATTAACAATCGGTTTAAGAAGTTAGAATTGGGCCATCCTGTAAACGTTTCTTTGACTACGGCGGTTAAACGAAACGTTATCCTCACCCTGGTAATTATTTCGATCAATCCGCCGCCGATTTAGGGGTAAGCCACCAGAACCAATTACCCACATCCCGGCTGACGCCGTAATAATAATTTTCGCGGAAGCGACAATCCTAGGTTAGCAATCCGGCCAAACCCGGGACCATCAATATTCATCTCACGATCCCCGCAAGTCGGTGCCGGCAAATAGCGGCCCGTATAAAACGCACATGGCGAGTTTGATGGGCAAGCCGAAGACAGAAATAGGTTCCTGAGGGATGGAGGCGCCCGACGGTCGCAGGGGCCCTGGTAATTTGTCATGGAGAGCGCGAAACCACCCCCGGGTTGGTGCCGGGGAGCTTGAGTGGTTTCCGCCACGCACTGAGAGAACGGCGTGTTTCATGTTCTTTCTTCTCGAAAAGTTATTTATTCGTTGCGTTGTTTTACCTTTTTCCTAGTTTATTTGCATATTTTGCCATAAGTGAGTACTTTTTTTGCAGGTGGCAAAATACCCCAAACAAATAGAGATAAAAATATGTTTTGGTCATAAATGTGATTACAGAAAACTTCAATTATATTTCACAAATTGGAAAACATAATTTATATTTCATACATGAAACGTTTTTCAAGCAATTATAAATTTCTTGGGTCGAGCAGCTGCGAATAAAGTGTGTAATTTCTGTGCGAAAATAAAGTGTAGAGGGCTTATATCGTTGATTATTATATCTAAATAAATTTGAAAATCTCTTATCGTCCAAGTTGCTATGCTGATCAAAGTAATTTTATGAAACATTCTTCTGATTTACGCTATGATGAAGCAGAAATAAAGTTTGTCATTTGCGAAATGATTCTGTAGGGCTAGAAATACTGTCAATGTAAGAAAACCTATTAAAAGGAGTCAGTTGTTATAGCTGCCTTACTGGGTATTTTTATCCGATCCACTTTTGGTATGGCCATTATCTCAAGGAAGCTATCGTCGTATACATCCTGTAAAAGAGAAACTGTGAATTGGCCTTAAGTGAAAAGAAGTGGGGCAAATAATAGTTTTAGCGTGCGATAAAGCGGAATATGTTGTACTGTTCAGTGATCAACATACGTATTCGTAGGAGACCACTATGGAAGTCATTTTAATAATTTGGATTTCTGTTTATATTTAATAAAGTTAAACATTTTTATATTTCTTAGTGACACCACTGACTATGCACACAAATGTCGAACTTTGGTTGTCAACTGTATGAAGTCATGAAAATGGGATAACGAAATTCATTTCAATTCATTCATTGGTATTATCTTTAAAGCCTAATTTGAACAACGTCAAAAACATTACATGTTAATAGTGTGAATAATAAAGAATTTCATAGTATACATATAAATATATTTTTTTATTTTGTTATAATCCTGCAAATAAAAAACTAAAAAACCCTTGTCACAAAAATTAGTCAAACGGACAAAATCATTTTGCCTACTTTGAAACCTCACAACGAGCAGTAGATAAATGTAGCACTACAAAACACTCAACATTATACAGGGTGATTCAAAACTTTTCCAAAAAAAAATTGTAGACATACAGGCGACTCTCACAAATACAATTTTGTAAAAAAAAATAAAAAGGCAGTTCGAAAATGATTTAAAAGTACACTTCTGCACGACACTGGAAATTAGACTACGGAAAACCTGACCTTACATAAGGCAATGTGTAATAAAAAATGGACAAGAACTCGAAAGAATTTCAACTGCTTTTGCCGCTATGGTTATTATTAATTAAAGAAATTAATTTTTGGTTTTACTTAATAAATTAATTTGAGATACATTTTCAAAATTTTGTCCACCGACGTTAAACACATTTGGACTCGTCTTACACAGTTTCTTGAGCTAACAGAAATCTTGTCTTACTTCACCATAACACAAATGTTACTCCGACTTGCTATACACGTAAGCCATTTTTAACACTAACTACTAAAAAACTGTTGTAAATACTATCGCAATGACGTCAATACTAATTGTAAAATCGGATTTCAGAATTCGGAGTCGCTGCGGCCACGTGGCTCTCCACGCGCATTGCATAAAGGAACTACAGTTGTCCAGCGATGTAATGGTGGAAAGTACTACAACTTCAATAATTTTTTTCTCGGAAACTATAAGGATTTTACATTTTTTTTACGATATTGACTCCATTTGTCATGCTGCATCTATTCCCAAATTTCTTTGGATAAGTTGTGAATCACCATGTAATTACATCTGATAAATTGTATTTGCCTATTTACTTTTTGAGATATCAAATAATATGTATCTATTATATAATATCTGAACGCTATGTATTTTTTGATTTTCCAGTTACACTTTTCTACTACAGTCGTGGACAATAAAAAGTTTTCAATATAGATCGTCTAAAAGATCCTAGCCAAGCCCTATTTTGTGAAATGCGTGATTTAGTTCGAAACATGTTTATTGTCCACTACTGTACATTGCAAAACAAAGTGACGAGGGCTGCAAATCCATAAAATGAGAAATAAATGCCAAAACTGATAATAAGTGGTTTGGATAGAATAGTGGATACAATTTTAAACATCTAGATATTTGATAACAAGAAGTATACACATCTTCATAATGGCAATAGATTTTAAATCATCATTCTACCTAGGGAAAATATCGTCGTTAAATATTTAATTTTACAAAGAACTATTTCAATATTTATTAGTTAAGTATACCAATATGAGTACAGTACATATGTGATTTAATATTATTTACCAATGAAATGTACTATCGAGCATGATGTAAACTGTAAACAGCCCTTAGATTGAGACTCACGTTAATGAGTTTGAAAATTAATTAACCCAGCTTTCAGCAGAATAGTGTTGTTTGTGTACATCCATTATTTGACATTACAAACGCGTTTTATGTTAGTTACATTTTTAAAGTAGTTACTCAAAATTTAAATAAACACATCTTTCAGTATATTCGATCTCGAGTGCTTTTCACGAGGAAAATGGCTCGCAGGAAGGCTATCCTGTTAAGTCAAGATGATGCACGACATCAGCGCTTTACACTAGTCTACAACACCATTGAGAAGTCGGCGTTCTCGGGTGAAAAACAATTTTGGCCGCTACCCAAATGAACTTACAAAGGGCATTAGTTGCTTTTACGCTACATAAAGCGATAATATAAATTACGTGGATTTTTGTTATTTTAGAGAACACCAATTTTTTATAACATAATCTGGAACATTAATAAAAAGCTTTGCTATGAATTTATACCACTTTTCCACAATACCTACAGTTATTTTGCCCTTTATCTCGCAAATGAAGCACTTAGGATATATTTTCATATTAATTTTTCTTTAAATTTTATGAAAAAAAAAAAATATATCAGAGGAAACATTGCGCCAAAAGAAGTCAGTCAGCTGTTATTGTTATTAAACTAATTTTGATTAACCAAAAATCAACATTGAGGAAAGCAGACTAGTTCAATTGAAGACTGGTGGTCTTTTTTTCATGTACAAGTTGGTTGATTTTCGATAGTTTATAGAGCACAGCCAAAACGGTGATAGATACAAAAAAAAATTGATATCGATGTCCCGTCCTCTTCTTTTGAGTTTACTTCACTGGTATCAAAAGATCTTGCCTAACTTGATTAGTTTTAGATATAGAGGGTTATTTTGAGAAATCGCCCATTTATATTAACCTCTCTATCTAAGTTGTCATTAAATTTAGAAGAAAAAAATTTGTTCTATTTTTTATGAGGAAGCCATTGGCGTACTCAGATTTTTGCAAATCGCACAGTTTTTCCGATATTACATAGGTAAACATAGTTTCTTTTTTTAATAGAACACCCTTCAAAATTTATAAAACCAAGTAATAGTCGTTCAACAAGCTTTCAATCAGTCAAAAATAAATTAACTTTCAATATTAAACAACAAAAGACGAATACTAAATAAATTACATGGCCAACTTAAAAAATACCTATACATGTGGGCCAGCCACTAACGAGTGATGTGACGTCACAATATGGCGTTCGTACATTTTCTCACGATCCATGTTCATTAGTTATTTTGAGAAAGAAATTGTTGAAAAAAATATGATTTTTACTCATTAACTAACTGCTAAATAAGCATTTCTGAAGTTCTGTAGACTAAAATAGGATTCAAATGATTGTTAAATTCGCAAAAGAAGCATGTCAAAACATGAAAATTCACAATCATTTTTCCACCAAGATATTTAAAACGTATTGCGTTATTTTCTTTTTTTATTGTGATGTGCTCAGAAGGCGCAGGAAAGAAAGATCCCTTTAAGAGTGCCACTCAACAAAATAACAGAAATGAAATGTCGGCAAAGCTTTTATTTATATTGAAATCGTACTTATATTTTATTAAAAAATACAGTCGGACGAAGATTGGGAGAAAACAAAGCTGTGTATATAAAGAGTTTAAATCCAATGAAATAAATCTCTTAAGAAAAATCTCATTTCAGATATGAACTGAAGTGCAGTAGAAAAGAGAGACAAACATTTTATTAAAAAGAATTGAGTTGTGCTTTATTTATGAATTTTCTGGTATATGAGTCGATGAGTGAAACAGCATTATTTGCATTTTTCTTTAGCATTTGGAAGAATGGTAAGTAACTAGTGTAAAACAGAATTGGAAGATTTGAAGGAAAAATATTTTAAAATATTTGAAACTGCGCAGTTTCGTTTACACATTTTCAATATCACATTCCTTACAAAAGAACTTGAATTAAAATCGGAAAATACACTTAAGTGCATAGTTGAGCGTTTACATATCCTTCCAATTTTTCATTCAAACGTCAAACCGGTCGCATAAATATTCTAGAGGGCTCAAGCCTGAGCATATGTGAGCCGACATTATTATTCCTCTACTAACAACAGACTCTTGTATCACTTAATATTCCACAAGTTGGCGTCGGTCAATTTAACAAACACCGTTGATGGAGTACGTACTATCTGTACATCGGGAAACTGTTTAAATAACTTAGGCCATCAGTGTCGAGCAAATGCAAAGGAGCTGCTAAATATTCAAAAACACTTTTGCATGCTAATCTAATACTGCGGTAGGCACAACGGAGCGGAATCGCCGGAGCGACAACAAAAACAAAAGTATTGTAAACCCGAGGAAATGGCGAGAGGTAAAAAAAAGTTATTTATCTAGGGCTCTGGAAATAATCTAAACAGAATAAAATAGAATCTATTCTTTATACCACTCTGAAATATACTAACTTGACATATGCGGTAATTAGATTGTTATAAAGAATGCTTCAATTTAAACAAATTATAACTGAAACAGTCCTTATATGTTTTAAAACGTAAATTTTATCAGACGCGTTTATGCTTACCAAATCTAGATTTGACACAAAATTAGCTAAAATAAATTGTAAAAGACTGTAAATAGTTAAACAGGGTGATTGCAATAAATTGACGTTTATAAGCCTTACAAGGCTTTATCTTCGATCGTGCAAATTTTGTAAGAAGTAGTAGTACATTTTTCATTAATGATTTTTTGTAAATATCAGTTTGTCGGTTAGTATTATTCAAGTATTATTATAGACCGCACTGATACATTATTATCAGCCATCGAAAACTTTGTGGCGACAATCAAATAAATAAACAGTAGTAATCTATATCATGCTAGTAAGTGGCAATACGCGTTTGTTGTAAATTGTTGTCGTAAATCAAAGTTCATTTATTCGACGATAATGAAGGCCGACCCTGTGTTATTTATTAAAAACTTTTGGAAATGTTTTTATGTGACCCGAGTTGCAACCAAGTCGGTATAATCTAATATAATCTAAAAGTTTCGCACGATAGTGACAGTGTAATTTTTATAAAGAACTAAAAAATAGGAATAGCGTGCCGATTAGGTACATTAAAAACGAGATTCTTATTTCTTACCTTGCTTAATTTTTTAGTTTCTGTACAAACTAGTTTTACAATGAACCGAGAAAACAATGCATTTACTATTTCCGAACGAGTCGATATGGTGTTAGTGTATGGTGCAGCCGGAGAAAATGCGCTCGCGGCGACTGGGAACGATGGCCACAACGTCACCCCCCAAATACAATCGTACAGTGCGTTCAGCGGCTGCGAGATATGGGAAGTGTTATTTCTCGAGGAAAAGGACGTGGTCAGCAAGTGAACCTTAATGTTGAAGATGCAGTGTTGGAAAATCTTGACGAAGACCCCACAATTAGTACTCGACGACTCGCAAGGCAAGTAGGAACCTCATCTCGTACCGTATATCGCATCTTAAGGCGCCAGCTGTTACACCCCTATCATCTGTAACCAGTTCAACAGATTTTACCCCCAGATTGTGATCAACGAATGCGTTTTTGCAGATGGATTTTACGGCAATGTGCCAATCAAGTAGACTTTCCTGCTAAAGTTTGTGTAACAGATGAGGCGAGATTTACCCATGATGAATTGAATTTCCATAATATACACATATGGGCCGGTGAAAATCCTCACGTGATTAGGAAACTCATTTTCAACATCGGTTCTCGGTAAATATTTGGGCTGGCATAATAGGCGATGTACTTGTGGATCCCTATTTCTTTGAAGGGCGACTAAATGTACCAACATATGTTGACTTTTTGGAGAACCGGTTGCCTGAATTATTGGACGATGTGGCATTACAAGTTCGGGCACGCATGCTTTATCTTCAAGATGGGGCTCCTCCACACAGTACTCGAGAAGTAACGACCCTTTTGAATGAAATGTTTCTTCAGCGATGGATTGGACGCTTTGGTCCTGTGCCGTGGCCACCTCGGTCATCCGATCTAACTCCAATGGACTTTTATCTTTGGAGTCCCTTGAAGTCATTGGGTTGCAATACTCCAATTGCTACGATGGAAGAATTGCGAAAACGTATACTTGAAGCTGCTGTAACAATTAGGGGAATACCTGGAATTTGGGAAAATATTCGCCAATATTGGGTGCGTCGGTGCCATGCCTGTATCCGCGCTAATGGGGATCAATTTCAACATTTTCTCTAGAAATGGTAAGTTTTTTTCATTTTGTTCCATATTTTAATGGAGTTTGTTTAGTGCACGCAGTTGGCAACTACAATGCTTACGGATGTGGTTTTGTTTGCAAACTCTTGCAGTAATAACAATGCATTTAAGATAGTAATTATTATTAATTATTATAATGAGAAAATATAATTTTTTTTAAATATCTATTTTTCTTAGTTTGTACTTTTGCACTGAAAAATTCCCCAAAAATTGAGAAGTATCTTTCTATCTTTCAATGACGATTTATTTACGCGGCTGGTCTACAGCACGTAACTCATCGTACAGCACACGGACAGGACCGTTCCAGACAAAATATTTTGATTCATAATTGAACGAAAAAAAAAACCCGCAAAAATAGGACTTATTCGTAAAAGACTTTTCTATTACAAATATCGTTAGGAAGCTGTAGTCTAATTTTTATAGATTATAGACGCCACACCCCGTATATGTTATTGTACAATATCGCGGATATTGGGATTACTGGAATATATTAAAAACTTCGACTATCTATAATGATTGACATCATACAACAAAGTAACATGAATGTTATTAATATTTCCGATTCAAGAACACACCTATGTAGAAAATTTGTAGTTGAGCTCAGGAGAAGGAATATTTCATCAAACATATGTCGTTGAGGACTTCGCGCGTAACACACAATCGACTGTTTTTAAACAAAGTCAGAAAGCTTTCTACCTGAAATTACCAGGACCTCAAACTTACAAAAGGCACAATTTTTGACAGACGTCCCCAACGCTATTCGATGACGGCGGAGGAGATCTCATGACTCTGAAATGCCACAGTGGACGGAAATCGCCCTCGCAGAGGGATATGTGGCATAGCGAAAAAAATCAGTGGGGTTGAAAAAATGATATAAATTGATGAATCAACGGCAGCAGGATACTCCGATGATCTCCTCTACTCAGACATCGTCTAACAAAATTTTAAATAATTGAAACAGATGTGTAAACATAAACCTTGATATGTTTTAATTTATTTTTACCATACTTAAAAGTAAATAAGAAACTTTATTGCACAGGCCAATTTTTTTGGTTGGAAATTGCGTAAAGAAATATTATTTTTGATACCATCGTAGATAAACGTATTTAATGATGCCCTATTTTAATATCTTTAAAAAATTAGTAATAACTCAGAATAAATAATGTCCATTTGGAAAATCTGCGTTAATAAGAGATAACGACAGCAATCTGAATCAATGCGACTTGCTAAATTATATCCAAATCGATAATTGGAACTGAGTAAATAATATATTCGTTTCCAGTAAAAAAATGTCCGCAGTATATTTTAAATATTCTAATTCCGTGGCTGTTCAGTGAACATTTTCCGAGCGAAGACAGATTGCGGTATTAAATATTCAGGGCGGGCCTTTATGCAAAAAATCGATCTCCACAAATTAACGAAGTACCGAAACTGCGCCATCGACCTCCAATAAAGGCGCATGAATGCGAAATCAAAAGACGTTTATAACGAAATTCATGTCGAAATTAGAGTTCGATTTTTTCGACTAACCAATCTATTTGCCCGCGTAATTGCTACGCGGGCTACCTAATCATTCCGAATTTGGGATTCCTTTTTAGAATCTGAAATGAGGTGGGCGAGTAACTTTGAAGACTTAAATGCTGAGGTATGGCCGTATGAAACTCGAATTACGCTTTTTATTAGGAGAAATTTATATTGCTCGCGGTGAATTTTTATTCCTGCTAGCGGGAAAGGTCGGTATAAAATTTAAACTACTAGTTTTTATTTAATTAGGAAATGCTAATAACGGAGCACCGGTTTTAATCTACACCTTTACTCTCGTGTAATTTTTAATGCATGAAAAGTGTAATAACTTCAAATCGAGTCAAAGAAAAAGAAAACAGACCGGTAGAACTTTCTTTTATGTTTCGTTTATGTCTTAATACTCCACTTATATTAAAAACTTATTTTTCGTTTCTTTTTTAGAAACAGATGAGAGAAAAATAATTTTGAAGCTGTTTAATGATACTACAAATATTGTAGGTTATGTATTTAAATCATAATTTTCAATTTTTCTCTTGACAGCGCGGGGTCATTTGTCATAAAAAAACAATACAGAAGATATTAATTACGAGCGCAGAAGACTCTTTTAATGTCTGCCAAGGAGGAGTATAATATGTCAGTCATATTCTCATTGCTAAAAGTAAATACAAAATTGAATATAAACGAGGTTTTATCATTGAAATTCTTGAATTGATTGTGATCTTTTTTTGTACCTACAGTCACTAAAAAAATATGTTCTGATCAAATTAATATTCATGGGTAAGTATTTTGTTTGAAGTCAAATATCTAGGTCAAAAGTACTGATTCTGACACCAGTTCGGATGAAAACAAAGACGATGAAAGAAATTTATGGGGTCCTAAAGCTCAAAAAGCTACCGTAGCCGGAATATGGAATCAGGAATGCGTGTCCACAGTTGCCGGGATCCCGATAGAGGCCTAGGTACGTTTCCAGGGCATCATATCAATGACATCGGCCTTATCGCCGGTTATCAGACCTACAAAGGAAAGGAAAGAAGCCGGGTCTAAGTGAAAACGTATATTGCTTTCGTTGGGAAACGTGATTCAAATTGCGAATCGCCGGGGCTCCCTGCCTTGCCCGTTTTATTCGTTAATACTTTATAACATTACCGAATCAAACGCGATGGGGACCTTTTTCATTTTCACTTTGAGCGCTTTTTTATCATCTGCGTGAGCTCCGCATGGGAATGTGGAGGTTTGGCGGGCGTGATCGTTTCCTATCGCGGGGAAATTCGCACCTGGAGAATTATTATCGACTTTTTCTCAACGATTGTTGCACGCTTGAATGATTTCAGAATTTTTAGTAATACCATTCATAAAGTATTAACTTTGCACACTGTATACCATGTAGAACTTATTTTTTTACACTAGTAGTAGGTATATGTGTCACTGAATTTTATAAGCTTTTGATTTGCAACATCGATTTGTTCTACACTAGTCACTAGTCAATATAATAATACACAAGCAATTTAATTAAGTTAATCTTTTTTTTTGTTCCGTTTCAAAAGACCTCCAAATTGTAATAATATTAGTAAACAAAATATCCCTCTTATGTTTCCCTTTCGCAATTGCAATATGAATGACTAATAGAAGGTGCCTATAATATATTAAAATTATCTGAATTCCGCATTGCTCCACTGCACTGCTAGGCCATTTGTTGACAACAGAATTTATGGCCAGGTCGCCCAGTGCGGCTGTGTTTGTGCCGCCTTTGCCCGCGCGCTCATTCTTCAACTGGGCGACCAGACCTGTATATGGGTATGGCTAAATAAATATGAGAACAAGTTTCAAATATTTCAATGCCGACATACTGCCAACTTCTTGGTTCTTCAATTGAAATCGGAAAGACTATACCTTATTATAAACGAACAATTTAGGGAAACAATTACGTTCCGACGAAATATTGAAGCATATCGACAACACATTCTATTGTGTGCTGTAATTCACAGCACAATACTAAATTAAAGCGGGATAATGTAATTAAATGACCTATGTAAATAAATACATTTATCTAGTGAACCCTATTTTACATGACATTAACTAGCCTTTTATTCATGTAGACAAACCTTTGGACTTCAATTTCCGTAGAAATTTGAATGCAGCTTTTTAACCCTCCAAACTTGTAGTAGCTTCTAAAAAAGTTCATTCTCCTAACGTCGACCGGTAAGGGTACCCAGACACAATACGATTTGCACGTAAGATTTACCTGTAAGGTATCCAAGTGTCTCCCTGTCATAAGTAGTTACATATATGCATTTTTTTACCGTTGACACAAGAAATTTAACATATAAATATTTGTTGAAATTGTTCAAAACTTGGATAATAACACAGACCCACAAAAAAAAGTTGAAAATACCAGAGACTAGACCCACCTATCCGTATGTATTTTGACGCGCTGAAACCGAATCCGGTGTCAAAATTGCTCCACCACCCTCCAGTTTTTTTTAAATCGCGAAAAACGACCCCAAAGCACGGAAAATCTTCAAACTCTCGCTTGAGCACGGGTCCGAAGGTTGAGATAAACGTGAGAACCAGCACAATAAAACTATTTTATATGTATTTTGACAAGCTAAAATCGAATCCTCGGATACAATCCCTGTTTAAAAAATTCAAATTTAAGGAAATGGAACGCCGGTACCAAGGACGATGGAATATTAATATGATGGCAGATTTTTGTTGGTTGCTTAAAAGGGAATCCGAGCAAGATAGCAGAAAAAGAAAAAGGTATCCATTACACAGATCTTTTGAAGATAAAAGAGTACGATAAAAAAAGAGAGAATGATAAGATCCGAGACAATAACACGCGATTTTCCGTATTTACGGGATGATTTTCGCGATTAAAAAAAAACTGGATGGTGATAGACCAATTTTGGCTCCGGACTCGGTTTTAGCCCGTCAAAATACATATAAAATAGTCTTATTGTGCTGGTTCCCACGTTTATCTCAACCTTCGGACCCGTGCTCAAGCGAGAATTTGAAGATTTTCCGTGTTTTGGGGGTAGTTTTTCGCGATTTAAAAAAAACTGGAGGGTGATGGAGCAATTTTGGCTCCTGATTCGGTTTTAGCTCGTCAAAATACATATAAAATAGGCTTATTGTGCTGGTTCTCACGTTTATCTCAACCTTCGGACCCGTGCTCAAGCGAGAATTTGAAGATTTGCCGTGTTTTGGGGTAGTTTTTCGTGATTTAAAAAAACTGGAGGGTGATGGAGCAATTTTGGCTCCGGATTCGGTTTCAGCGCATCAAAATACATAGGGATAGGTGGGTCTAGTCTCTGGTATTTTCAATTTTTTTTTTGTGAGGCTGTGTAATTTATCAATTTTTAATCTTATTGTAGATATAATCCAGGACGAATCGTTTTACATTTTCCACCACCGGCGTGTCGTAAACTATAAAAAGTAGAAGTAGAAGAATAACGTTTGTTATATTGCAGTACTATGAATAAAAAAACAATATTTTTAAAAACTCAATAGATAGGTGTATGGCTACCCTAAGCAGCATACGTGTAACAACGGAATAATTCGACGTCGTCCACTTTGGACTCCCGAATGCTGTTCGGCTTGTCCACACATAAAGGAACAATGCGAACTGCACACGGCGCCTTTCATTAATAAAGGCACGCGACACAATTAGCATATAATGAAGCCGCGTAGATGGCGCCCACCGGAGTGGACACCTTTCCATTCGACAATCGCCAAAGTGGTGTATAAAAAAGACACAGGGGCGGCTATTCCAACAAGGTTTATAGAATACAAAAGTGGCACTTTGTCTATCCTGAAAACATTTGTTTACCCCTAACAAAGCCTATAGAATCTTTTAGAAATAAAAGTATGTTCCAAATTACTTTTCAATCAAACAGGATCATTCTGAAAATGCAAAATAAAATGTTATCAATATCTATGGTTAAAACAATCTGGAGGCAATGTTAAATGTTGTAAAAGTATTTGCTTTGTAACTGGTATAGCGCACTATTATTGAGTTCTAAAAATAAAATCATCTACTATATTTTATTACGAATTTTCTAAAAATGGTAAAAATTGACTAGAAGTTGTAGAAATTTGTGTGCACGGGTTTTTTGACCCTGAAAAATATAACCAACGGCCCTAGGGCCCCCCAGGGGGGCAAGCGGGGGGTTTTCTGTAAAACACCGAAAAGCTGAGTAATTGCCTTCTAAATTTCTACTCGGGGGGTTTTCGGGGTCGGGGATACTGAATCTGACACTGGAAAATATCTATTAAAATTAGCTTGTCTAACACTGAGAAAAATTGTCGTAGAATTGGAGAAATCCTGGACAATCCGTTCCCAAGAGACACATTTCGTTAAATCAAAGAAATATTCCTTAAAACCGAAGAATATTTCATGGATCATGGATTTTCAAAAGAATCTCTTGGGCCCGTGCGACTGCGGATAATGCATAACAATTCCCGACAAAATCCGATTATCGACAAGGCAGATCTTGTGGGTGCAGGAAGCATGCACAACTGTTCCAATCCTGAAATAGTCGAAAATGTAATATAGATGACAGTGATGGAGACACTGATGATGAAAATTGTGATTGATAGTGAAAGTGTTAGATAAACATATGATAGTAGTTGTCTCACTAATTGCCTTGCAAATAAAAAGAAAATTGGTTCTCAGAATAAAGTGGATTCTTTTCGACTCATTAATTTCCTGTTAGTTTTTCTTACCCTTCTTGTCTAATCTCTGTAAATTTGCGTGTGTAACAATGTAAAGATAAGCCTACAAGACCATGGTTGGTAAGCAGATGGAGCAGTTTTATTGCAAAAATCTGCCTTTCGATGTTTTCCAGTAAACCCACCCCACGGGCGTTGTGTATACTTTTTAGTGTCACAATCGGAATTCCCGACCCCAAAAACCCCGAGTGGAAATTTAGAAGGCAATTACTCAGCTATTCGATGTTTTACAGAAGCCCCCCCTTGCCCCCACTGGGGGCTCCAGGGGCGTCGGGCATACTTATCAGTGTCAGAATGGAAAGGCAATTACTCAGCTATTCGGTGTTTTACAGAAGGCCCCCCTTGCCCCCTGGGGGGCCCCAGGGGTATTGGACATACGTTTCACTGTCAGAATCGAAATCCCTGACCCCAAAAACCCCCGAGTGGGGATTTAGAAGGCAATTACTCAGCTATTCGATGTTTTACAGAAGGCCCCCCATGCCCCCCTGGGGGCCCCAGGGACGTCGGACATACGTTTCAGTGTCAAAATCGAAATCGCCGACCCCAAAAACCTCCGAGTGGGGATTTAGAAGGCAATTACTCAGCTATTCGATGTTTTACAGAAGGCTCCCCGCTTGCCCCCCTGGGGGGGGCCAGGGCCGTTGGGCATATTTTTCAGGGTCAGATTCGGAATCTCCGACCCCGAAAACCCGTGCACAGGAATTTCTACAATTTTTAGTCAATTTTTACCATTTTTAGAAAATTCGGAAAAATTGATGCACTCCAAGATGCACTTTATGCACCCGCAATGCAGTTTCGATCCAGCCCCAAAGTGTAATATATATACTTTTTTCCTGATATTTTTCCGAAGACAATGTCGAAAACCGCAAACTCGATCGGTTCGTCAGAAAAAAATTGCTGATTTATTGTCTAACTTGCCTGGTCTATAAAAATAACATGAATATTGACATTTGAAGCAATTTCTGAGATTTCTGACGCCAGTTCTGTAATTAACTATTGATCATATATTCGTACTATCGCGGGGAAGTAAATCAGTGCTTGTGTCATTTGTAACATGGTCACTCTTTAACGTTCTAATAATCGCCTTTGTTCACTTGGTTTGAGTTTTTGGTGGGTTGGTGTTAATTTGAGTATTACTGGAAGCTTGTTGTGGTCATTTTTATTAGTGTTTTTTGACGAAGTAGAACACATATACAATAATAATGAACTCGTGGACATAATTTTGATTTATGGGGAATGTCCTCAAAATTATGTACAAGCACCTCAGCTCTATGCTTAAGGTTAAGCAGGGTTTGATCACTGATCATTATTATAAAAATTACAAAGTTATGTATAGAAGAACAGTCAGGTTAGCAAAAAAGATGTTCAATAACAAATTAATGTTAAATTCTGATCATAAATCAAAAACTGTATGGAATATTATAAACGACTCGAATAAAAGTAGAAAAAGTGCCAAGAATAATAGTTTTGTTGTCAATAATTAAATGGTTACAGACAAGGAACAAATTGCAATTGAATATAACTCGTTTTTGTATAACTCGTTTTTGTAAATATTGCAAATAATCTAGTTAAACAATATGATCAAACTATTATTACCTCTGATAACAAAATAACATACACCGATACAACGATATTTTTAAGTAAAGCTTCAGAATCGGAAATTATAGACATAATTAGATAATTAAAAAACACGTCATCCTCGGGGTGTGATAATATATCCACAACAGTAATAAAAAATGTGCAACACAACTGGTCAAACCTTTAACATATGTAACAAACCTATGTATAAACAATGGTTGCTTTCCTGATGTTCTGGAAATATCTAAAGTAATTCCACTTTTTAAGAAAGGAAATCCAGAGTTAATTGGAAATTATCGACCAATAGCTTTATTATGTGTTTTTTTTCCAAGATTATAGAAAGAGTTGTTAGTAAAAGGATAATACATTTTTTAGAAGTAAATAATCTAATATCTGAAAATCAACACGGATTTGGAAGAAATAAGTCTACTATTACGGCACTGTTAAATATTCTTGATATTATATATAAAAAATTAGATGCAAATGATAAAATTCTAGCTTTATTTGTGGACTTGTCAAAAGCGTTTGATTGTGTCAATCATTTATTGTTTCTGAATAAAATCGAACGATATGGCATTAGAGGACTGTGTCGCGACTTACTGAGGGACTTTTTAACAACCAGGGAACAATTTGTTCAATTTCTTGGTGTAAACTCAAAACAGTTACCTGTAACAATTGGTATTCCACAAGGGAGTGTACTAGGACTTCTACTGTTTTTGTTATACTGCAATGACTTGGAAAGTTATATATCAACCTGTTATACTGCATTTGCGGATGACATAACAATGTTAGTTTGCAATAGACAACAAACAGATATGACAACATTGACAAATGTAAATCTTAGAAATATACAAGCATATTTTCAAATGAATCGTCTTGTGATGAATCAAGAAAAAACTTATATATTACAATTCGACCCCTTAACTTCTAATTATACTCAGCAGTCCTTTGGTATCATTGAATAGGAAATCTATTGAACAGGTGACTTGTTTTAAGCTTTTAGGTTTACATACAGACATGCAATTGTCATGGAAAAATCATGTTGATTATGTATGTCAAAAATGTGCGGGTTTATGCTCTGCACCAAGGAGGTTATACTACATTGCTGATCAAGATGCTACTAGAGTATTTTATCACTCAAATTTCGAATCAATAATTCGGTATGCAATAATGTTTTGAGGCAACTGAACAGCTTCCAACAGAATATTTATACTACAAAAACGTGCCTTAAGAAATATGCTCGGATTAAGGTATTCTGAATCGTGCAGATCTACTTTTGTAACAAAAAAAGTATTAACGCTGTCTTGTTTGTACATGCTTGAAACTTTAAAATTTGTCAAATAAAAGAATTACAAATTTAATCTTCAAAATGAATTTCATGATTATCCAGCAAGATATGGAACAAATTTACAATATGACTTCCATAGAAGAGAACTTTATAAGTTAAATCCATATTATACATTATTATGCATATAACAAATTACCAGCATCTATCAAAAGCCAACATTTTACTAGATTTATATATTTTTTAAGGATCAAAGCATCATTAAAATGCTTTCTATTCTGTGAGCAGCTACTCGGCATATAATTTTAAATAGTTTATTGATTCTTTCTTTTATTGTTAATAATTATTGTAATATTCGTTATTTATGACATTTTAATACTTTTGTATATGTTTTAATTGTATTATGTTTCTATTAGTCTTTACTAGTTTGTATGTTTTGACGTGTCCTATATCCGATATCGTGATCTAGTGGACTAATAAATATCTATAAATATCTATACAGGGTAGCCCATCGAAAACGTACCGCAAGGCATTACAGGGTAGTAATGAACTTTTCGGCAAAATCCAAAAACAGGTAAAGTTTGCTTCTGAGGGGGACAACTTTTGGCGCAAAAAGCATAGCAAAATCTTCAACCCCCTAAGTGGGGGTGCCATCCCCCAAATTTTTTTANAATGTGCGGGTTTATGCTCTGCACCAAGGAGGTTATACTACATTGCTGATCAAGATGCTACTAGAGTATTTTATCACTCAAATTTCGAATCAATAATTCGGTATGCAATAATGTTTTGGGGCAACTCAACAGCTTCCAACAGAATATTTATACTAGAAAAACGTGCCTTAAGTAATATGTTCGGATTAAGGTATTCTGAATCATGCAGATCTACTTTTGTAACAAAAAAAGTATTAACGCTGCCTTGTTTGTACATGCTTGAAACTTTAAAATTTGTCAAACAAAACATTTACAAATTTAATCTTCAAAATGAATTTCATGATTATCCTGCAAGATATGGAACAAATTTACAATATGACTTCCATCGAAGAGAACTTTATAAGTTAAATCCATATTATGCATTATTATGCATATAATAAATTACCAGCATCTATGAAAAGCCAACATTTTACTAGATTTATATTTTTAATAAGGATCAAAACATCATTAAAATGCTTTCTATTCTGTGAGCAGCTACTTGGCATATAATTTTAAATAGTTTATTGATTCATTCTTTTATTGTTAATAATTATTGTAATATTCGTTATTTATGACATTTTAATAGTTTTGTATATGTTTTAATTGTATTATGTTTCTATTAGTCTTTACTAGTTTGTATGTTTTGACGTGTCCTATATCCGATATCGTGATCTAGTGGACTAATAAATATCTATAAATATCTATACAGGGTAGCCCATCGAAAACGTACCGCAAGGCATTACAGGGTAGTAATGAACTTTTCGGCAAAATCCAAAAACAGGTAAAGTTTGCTTCTGAGGGGGACAACTTTTGGCGCAAAAAGCATAGCAAAATCTTCAACCCCCTAAGTGGGGGTGCCATCCCCCAAATTTTTTTAAATGGGAATTTAGGTCAAGTGGGGGGTCATTAGAAAGGGCTTTTAATTCTCTATACATCGATTCTTACTTTTTGAAAATCGATCCATTATTTTAGAAAATATGCAGCTTTGAAAATACGAACAATATTTTTGACGAGAAATGCGAAAATCGATTTAATTTTACTTCAAAACTTACGGTATTAGCTTGGTAAATTCCTTCAAAAGAATTCCTTTTTTTTTTCTGATTTGCGAATTCTTTAGCCTGATTTTGGTGAGCAAAAAATTGTCCGCTTTTTGTTTCGTATTTAGATAGGCCACAAGAAGTTGCTAGATAACTGTCTTGTGACTTGTAGTTGAAGAGTACCAATACTGCCGAGTCTTTTAAATTGATTAATTATGGTGTACTCAATTCCAGAAAGAGTAGAAATTATTGAGCTTTTTTTCAAAAACAATGAATGCGGAAATCGGGTCGCCGAACTGTTCAACCAACGGCATCCTGAGAAACATGCGTCTGGAAAAATTGTTCGCGAATTGGTGGCCAAATTTCGCGAAACTGGCTCCGTTCATAACAAAAAGAGGCAGGTTGAAAATCCGGTACTAAATGAACCTACGGAAATAGCGGTATTGGGGCAAGTGGCAATGGATAGTACGCTGAGTACAATGCAATTGGCTACTGCGACAGGAGTGAGTCGTACAAGTGTCCAACGAATATTAAAAAAATACAAATTCCATCCTTATAAGATTCGGCTAGTGCAAGAGCTAAATGAAGACGATTTTGATCGTCGTTTGCAATTTTGCGAAATAATGACTGAACGAGCGATAAACGATAATTTCCTCTTTAATGTGTGTTTTTCGGACGAGTGTACGTTCTTCTTGAATGGTTTAGTGAATCGCCATAATTGTCGTTACTGGGCTGATACCAATCCAAGGATTTTCCATGAGACACACTCCCAACACCCCCAGAAGTTGAATGTATGGGCAGGTATTTTTGGAAATTCCATTGTAGGTCCTTTTTTCCTTCCTGGAAATTTGACAGGCGATATGTACTTGGATTTACTACAAAATGTCATCGACCCAGCTCTAACAAATATCATAGAGGACGACCCTGCTTACAATGAACACGAACTGATTTTCCAGCAAGACGGAGCTCCTCCACATTACTCGCTCAATGTGCGCAATTACCTAAATGAGACGTTTCCAGGACGCTGGATAGGACGAAGAGGTGCAATTGAGTGGCCCCCTCGGTCACCCGACTTAAATCCTTTAGATTTCTTTCTCTGGGGGCACATTAAAAGCAAAGTTTACAGCACTCCACCTGATACCTTGGAAGATCTGCGAGGACGAATCATTAATGTATGTCGCGAAGTAACACCGCAAGTGCTCCAGAATGTTCGACAACGGTTTGAAGACAACCTGTATCATTGTATGCAAGTTGGCGGACAACATTTTCAGCATTTACTTGACTAATACCGTAAGTTTTGAAGTAAAATTAAATCGATTTTCGCATTTCTCGTCAAAAATATTGTTCGTATTTTCAAAGCTGCATATTTTCTAAAATAATGAATCGATTTTCAAAAAGTAAGAATCGATGTATAGAGAATTAAAAGCCCTTTCTAATGACCCCCCATTTGACCCCCACTCCCATTTGAAAAAATTTAGAGGATAGCACCCCCACTTAGGGGTTGAAGATTTTGGTATGCTTTTTGAGCCAAAAGTTGTCCCCCTCAGAAACAAATTTGACCTGTTTTTGGATTTTGCCGAAAAATTCTTTACTACCATGTAATGCCTTGCGGTACGTTTTCGATGGGCTACCCTGTATATCTAACTCCCCGTCTGCGAGAGAAAAACATATGCCTACATGATATTATTATAATTAATTACCTAAAGACCGTCGTTATTTAAAAAAAATGTGTTTTTCACAGAAAACTTTTTCTTTGCATTTTTTTGTTGTCCGTAAAAACTGTTTGTTAAAAATTACATTTTCTATCTCATGTTGCAATTTGATTACGTTTTGCAGAAGTCAACGAGTTATTTACTGTTAATAAAATATATTCTCAAATACAAACTTTTTATAAACAAACACTTTTTACAACAGATAACTCTTCATATAAAAGTTCTTAATTATTTTGAAACATTAGAAACGAAACCCTCCCTTTAAAAAAGTACTAGACGCCACCTATGCAGGGATGACATTTAAAATATATTCACGACCTAGGGTAAACAACCTTAGCCATTAAATATTAAGTATTTACCTCCGCGTTAGACACTACACAAACAATTCAAATTACTTTTGGAGTCCTGTATATTAATTTCGCCCGGAAAAGAGTAGTGACCTGTTAATTGGTGTTTTAATATACCCTTTGCATTACATAACCGTGTCATTAACACTTGACACTACAGCTGGAGCTTAATGATATGCACAATTGTGGATAACATTAACGTTTGTGTATAAGGGGAACATTTATGTGCAAACTTTATTCGTAAATCCGAATACTTAAGTTATTATGTGGTATTTACTAATAAAACATTTGCATTTTGATGTAAAATTAATAAAAAACGCCATGGAATTTTGTTTAGATATTCTGAGTCTCTATCAAGAAATCGTAATCTAGAATTATTTGCCTCAGAAGAATCATAGAAACAACTTTACAGTTGCTGAATCAATAATTGTAATGCGCAATATCATTGACAGTATTGCAGATAATTTATACTAAAAGAAAAATAATTAACAATTTGTAAATCCGGAAATTACTTCTCTGAAATTTATTTACATATATGAAACTCATTTCCATGATCCATTGTTATTCCAGGCACATAAATGCACAAATGCAGATCGATATGTGGTTTTGATACAAAAAATATGACAGGCACATCTACATTCACGTATACAATAAGGCATTAATTATTATTTATTTCAAGTACAATAGAACACAAGTATGATTAAAAACAAATATAGGTATTCTCAATGTAACCGCTAACATTAATAGATGATGCGTTTAGCTAAATGTCCTTAGGAATTAAATTTACATAAAATGTGAGGTGAAATCGAAAAATGTAGAGAAATGTACTGATAAAGCTGTGCTATAACTTTATTGGGTATGGTGGAGCTATAAACTTGAAAATAACAACCAGAGTAGACTTTAATATTTAAAATCCATATGATTATATTATCTTAGCATGGCCTATCTCTTTATGGTGCAGATGAATCTTTTCTTCGAAAAATATAGACGCTATTTCTGAAACAGTCATTTGATCCAATAGCCTACTAAACATTATATATTTCCCTGTAGCTACCTCATCTAGACATTCATAGGAAACGAACTGGGTCAAAATAACAAAATTAAGTCACAAACAGGACTGCAAATGGTTGTCAGGAGTAGTTCGTTCGAGTTCTAAGATTTGATGAAGTGCTACCGAAAGTTATGGTATTCCATTTTTAATATTCACTTATTTCTTTATATTGAACATAAAAATAAGGTGATATACTACTGTTGTGTCAAGGACAAGTTCAATGCAAAAATACAAAACCAGTGCAGCACGTGAACGTAAGCTTTTAATGGCATTAAATAATGCGGTATAACAGGATTAAGATTAGTGCAGTTATAGGTCATTTTGAATCAAATCTAGTAAGCACCATTCTATAATATATTCAAGCATTTCATAATATTATCTACATACTAAGTGTGGCGTTCTACATATTTTGGTTAAAATGTATAGGGGAAACAAAGTGCCACGATTGTGAAAAGTTACGTGACTTCTGTTGGGCCTATGTCCAGTGTTTTGCTTACTTTCAAGAAATAATTGTTATAAGTTTATTTTATTTGATTTGTTATTCAAAAATTAGTCAGTGTATAACAAAATAATCATTTCAGTTGAACAGTTATTAAATGTTAGACATTTACAGTAAGTTATACTCGTAGTATATTGATGAAATATGTAGACAAAATATTTTGTTTCATTGTATTTGTACAACTGATATCAAAACACCTAGGTGACAGAAAGACGAAATTAATAAAAGTTAAATTAAATATTCTTAGAGTGGTTGACATTATTATGGAGGGTACTGCGGAAAATTATGTTACAAACATATGCAGGATTTTAAAGGATGTAACTGAAAAACACATTTATTACAACTTCCATAGGAAAAAATACATGAAAGACGACTGTTTTCCATATTTTTCATAACATTTTTAAAAAAAAATGAGTCTAAAACATTTAACCAGCATTCATCTTTAGTTTTCGACCGTATTATGCAAAAGACACAATATTTTATTTCATATTACCGTGTGGGATAGCAGATTTGGGATATATTTCGATAAAACTCCTGATTTCTTATGTGTTTTTTAAGAGTAAAAATCGAAATTACAGTACAAAACAAAAAAGTAAAGGAAGATAACAATTAAAATATTTTTATCCAAGACGGTTTATTTTCTCCTCTAGAGAATAGCAAGTTAATTTTTTTTATAAAAATTTGTAAAATTTCATTCACATAGGATCACTGCGGTTGCATTGGTGCTGTACTTTTAAGTTCTTAACATCCATTGCATTAGGAATGTTTAGATAAACGGTAACCCCGTTGTAGAGTAGTTTCAAAATCTCATGAGAAGCGAAATGCGCGAAAGGCGTGGCGTATCCACATAATTCTTCTAATAAGCACGTTGTGAAAACATTGACTCAGAATTAGACCACGTGTCTCAGTACAACCAGAAATGAACTAAGGCGCTCGGGTATCAATTGATGTCAACTGTCGAACGTTCGTTATATATATTTTTATTGCTTAAATTAAAACAATAAAGAATAGAGCTTTTTATTATGATATTTGTAATCAAAGTAAAGGCTTGTTTACGCTACGAGAGCTCGAGATAGATTGTGAATAATGGATGTAATGTTTTTAGGACGTAGAATAATTTAGGCGACGGTCGGAATTATGTTTCTGCGCATATCAATGTCAAAGCTCATAAGATTTTAAAACAACTCTACTGCAGTTGGTACAGCAGAAGCTAAAAGCGTTTTAGCTTTCACCAATCCGTTATCACCAGTAATACAATATATACAATACAGTAAATACTACATTAATTTTATGTAAACAGAATAGATAATATTTATACCATACAAGTACAATGCAACAGTACAACTGCAGTGTCATTGCACTAACGTTTATCTTAAAGTCACGATACTATTTCCAGAGCACCCTGTACATCATAATTTACGTAAAAAAGTTTCAATATACTTAAAATTTAAATTGTAATAAGTAAATTATAGAATAGCCAATATAATATCTTTAGTAATATGGTGAGAATTCTAGCCAAATGGAAATTTTAAAAAACAGATATTTCTGAATGTGGACGTTTCGTTTTTTCGTTGATACAACATAAGTGTATATTAGACATAACAGAGGTAATAACAAAAACACATTAGAAAAGACAGCAATACTGACAAATATATTTTGCAAAGATAGACACGACACCATTAGTAAAATTTATCCATGACCTCTATATTTCTCAGAAAATGGCTCAAATATGTGTCAAAACTAATTTTTTTCCTCAATTTTGTCCAAATATATCAGTTTGGTAGTATTTAGGGCGCTAAACACGATGCCATTAGTAAAATTTACTCATAACCTCGATATTTCTCATAAAATCTACTATTTGGGTGAAAACAAGTCCAAATATGGGTCAAAATTGATTTTTTCCTAAATTTTTCCAAAAATATAAATTTTCGTAGAATTTTGATACGCTAAATACGATACCATTAGAAAATTTACCCATAACCTAAAGATTTCTGAGAAAATCTACTATTTGGTTGAAAATTAATATGGATCAATAGGTATAGATTTTTTCCTAAATTTTTGTTTAAATGTAGGTATCATTTTGATAGTATTTTTTATTTTCATGGATATATTTATATCTATTGAAACTTAANTTTATTGCTTAAATTAAAATAATAAAGAATAGAGCATTTTATTACGATATTTGTAATCGGAGCAAAGGCTTGTTTACGCTACGAGAGCTCGAGATAGACTGTGAATAATGGATGTAATGTTTTTAGGACGTAGAATAATTTAGGCGACGGTCGGAATTATGTTTCTGCGCATATCAAGGTCAAAACTCATAAAATTTTGAAACAACTCTACTGCAGTTGGTACAGCAGAAGCTAAAAGCGTTTTAGCTCTCACCAATCCGTTACCACCAGTAATACAAGGACCAATCAGACAACAGCATTTTTGACAGAATACCACAAAACACACAATACAGTAATTACTACATTAATTTTATGTAAACAGAGTAGATAATATTTATACCATACAAGTACAATGCAACAGTACAACTGCAGTGCCATTGCACTAACGTTTATCTGAACGGCACTTAATACTATTTCCAGAGCCCCTGTACATAATAAATTACGTAAAAAAGTTTCAATAGACTTAAAATTTAAATTGTAATAAATAAATTATAGAATAGCCAATGTAATATCCTTAGTAGTATGGTGAGATTTCTAGCCAAATGGAAATTTAAAAAAACAGATATTTCTAAATGTGGACGTTTTGTTTTTTCATTGAAATATTTTCGGCATTATGACCAACATAAGTGTATATCAGACATAACAGAGGTAATAACAAAAACACATTAGAAAAGACACTAAAGACAGTAATACTGACAAATATATTTTGCAAAGATAGGTACCTTTTAATTATGTCGGAAAATGAAAGTACGTAAAAAACTATAGGATCCGTATTTTTCATTTTTCCAATTTGATCTTACTAATTATAAAAAAATTAAAATATACGTTGTGGCGTTATTAAGCGAAACAGTCGAACAAGATTAGTAGCTACAATCTGTTATAATATAATATAATTTAAACAACGCATGAAATTATGTCTAGAAATTAATTCCAGATAACAGTAATTATTACTGCATTAAAAATTTAAAATGTTATTTTGGTAAATATCGCAGGAACCACAAATATCAATGAATTAAGTTTTCAGTTATAAATAACTTTCAAATAACATGGTGTTAATTGGTATTTATGGTCCAATTTGTCAATATGGGTCAAAATTGATTTTTTCCTTAATTTTTCCAAAAATATTAATTTTCGTAGGATTTTGATACGCTAAATACGATACCATTAGAAAATTTACCCATAAACTAAATATTTCTGAGAAAATCTATTTGGTTGAAAATTAGCCCTAATATGGATCAATAGGCACTGATTTTTTCCTAAATTTTTGTTTAAATGTGGGTATCATTTAGATAGTATTTTTGATTTTCATGGATATATTTATATCTATTGAAATTTAATTGTTGCTACATAAAAGACAGAGATACTGAAGTATTGAGTAATGAATATAATACGATAGTACGGAAAATTTTATTATTTGGGAAAAATATATCGAGTTTTCTAACTTATATTTCAAGACTGTGGTACTTTGTCAACATTTAAGGATTTAATTATTAAAGTCGTCATTCACAAAAATTTGTGTACTCCTAAACTCAACTTCCATTTGGCTACAAATTCCACAGCACTACTGCCTACAATACTTAATTTTTCACCTCAAAAATTTAAATTTAATTTTTCCCACATACAGGGTGTTCCTAAATAAGTGTCGCAACGGAAAACTTTAAATTCCTTTTGAAAAAAGAAACATTCTTTTCCTCTTCCATTTTTTCTCCGGGCCTTCATTTTCGAGATACACGGTGTCAAAACTTTCATTTTTTTAAATTTTTTGCCAATATCTTAGGAATCGTTTGAATTACAGGACTGAGTTTTTGTACACGCATTACCACTATTAATAGCTACTTTTTCGCACTTTTCTCGAATTCATTGAACGTGCCAGTGGTGGAGATTTTAAGGTATCGTCAGGGTTTCCCCCCCTAACTTTTACGCCACTGGAAAAATTGACATGTGGCAGCAAATTCTGAAGCGCCAATGAAGTTTACACAAAAAGAGTTCTCTTGGTTCATTGCTCTAAAGTCAACAGTTTTCAAGAAAAATGACTTTTTATGAAGAAAAACAAACATTTTGCTAACGTTTCGAAAATCTTTTGTGATTCAAAAGATAGGTAGTAATAATTAACAATTTTAACGAAATTTAACATTTGCTACAAGTAGCTATTAATAATGGTAATGTATGTATAAAAGCTCAGTCCTGTAATTCAAACGTTTCCTAAGATATTGGCAAAAATCTGAAAAAAGTTTTGACACCGTGTACCTCGAAAACGAAAGCCCGGAGAGAAAAATGGAAGAGGAATTTACAGTTTTCCGTTGCGACACTTATTTAGGAACACCCCGTATACAGCACACCTGTATTCAGGTTCTTCGATACGCCACTGGAGCCACAATGCCGGTCGGCTTCGAGTGCTTTTATTGCCACTAAATGCTGACCAGACCGGATTATGTTCGAGGAAAACTTTATTCCGGGTGTCCCTAAGGATTCTTTAAACTTTTATGGGCGGAAAGGGAGAAAGGCCTCCCGAACGGAGACGTTAGGCGTACGAGTTTTAAGAATTCCATTTTTCATACGTCCGTGTTCTCCGGATTTCCAAGCAAATGCGTTTTAAAAATTTATTGGTACGATTTTAGTTCGCAAAAGTTTACAAGGCGCATGAATAAAATGTCCGATGGAATAATAAATAGTTTACAGCATTCTATTGAAGCCTGTGTTGTAGTTGGCGTAATAAGAAGGTTTTTAGTATGGACTTTATATTTAATATATGGCAATAAAATAAAGAAAGAAAGAACGTACTGTAACGTTGACATAACATAAAATATTTTAAATACAACCTCGACCAAAGCAAAATAGATAAAAGATCTCAATGGTTAATGTTAATAACAATTATTACATTCACTTTGATGTTTCTATTTTTTACGCTTGATTTCTTAAATCAGACTGCGTTCCTAGAATTGATAATTTCGGCTTTAATACACTGTAAAAAAATTGGTGTGACTGAAAGTAAGTATAAAGGTATGGAGTGAATCCATCGAGTGAAATTATTGAGTACATGTTCACTTAATATTGACCATTTTGATGATTTTACTCATTTGTGATAATATTTGAACTAAAATTTAATATTTTCACTCAAATAAGTACAAATTACAAATACACCCGTTAAAAATAAATTCTGCAGATAAACTCGTATTTGGTACACTTGTAGTTAAATCGGAGTTTATGTCCTCATTATTAAGTGACCCCACACCTTTCTATGGTTGTCGTGCGTTGTCTTTGCCTATCCCCATTGTCTCGTGGCATGGTGTATGGCGGGTAGTGAAAAATATGTATAAATGCAGTGGTTTGATTACAATAATTAAAAACCATAACATATTAAGTATCGATTAATATTTGATCAAATAAACGGATTTTTACCTACACTTACGTGTCTAACGTACAACGTTATGGCAATCTATTCGTCCGATCAGTTAACCAATTCCTTTAATCGGGACCTAAAATATTGTCCTAAAACAGATCTGTGTAGAAACCTCTGTGGCAACTTTGTAGTTTATGACTTTAATACAATGATATTTAAATTAAAATGTAAAGAGAATATAAAGTGGTGAATAAGCACACCAGATATTACTGCAGCGGCGCCTTGTGCGGGTGGCTATGGGGCGCCGCCCCCCTTGGAAATCTTCATAGTACAAAATTACTATAGTTAAATTTAAGTCATATTAGAGAAAAAGTCAACTCTTAATTGGTTTTATACATACTCAGAATAGAGTCAAAAGTCACTCACTTGTAAGTTAATGGAAACTCGGATTTGAATAAAATTCACTCACCTATGTTGCAATATCTTCCCTCATAAAATTTTACTTGTACTAATATTAATAGAGTGAATATTTCACTTAATCGGGTGTGGACAGAAATTGATATATTATTGAGTAAAATTGAGTGAAATTTAGTGAAATTTTTTTTACAGTGTAGGTACATATTTTTTTGATGTTCTAAAAATTTCTCGTTTTTCGAAATGCTTTTCGAATTAAGTTGAATATAGTTTGGAATATCTTAGAAAACGCCAAAATTGAAGTATTACAAAATTGGTAAATTAACAATTAGTTTAATTGAAAAAATCAACAAGGTGGTTTTGGTGCCGCAGCAGTATACAAACAGCATAAAAGTGCAACTGATAATAATACAAACGCCAACAGATATTGCGCCACATTGATAAAAGCTCACATATGTTCTTGTAATGTTTAGTTAGAAACTTTTTATTGTCCGTGACTGAACGTAGGTACATTGTAAAGCAAGTTTTTAAATAGTGACAATTTGGATAAAATCATAAACGAGAGTATAAACATATGAATTTATACTACAGTTCTGGACAAAAAAGAAAATCTGTTATTAAAAATTACGATTTAATTGTTAATATTGTTTGATATTATTAATATACTGTAACAAAATAACAATAGACTAGTCTGTAGCGGTCTGTTTGGTTATCAACACTTTTTGTATACAAACGTTTTTTAAATTTACTGCTAAATAGGAAGTCTGAACCAGAGTTTATGTGCTGTGCCTAAAAGCCACATGGTAATACGGCAGATTTTGCATGCCAAAATACGACCTCCAGACCTGGTTTTAGGTAAGTGTTCCAGAAAGAAATAATATTTTTTTTTACATTTCAGTTAAATTAACTAGTTAAGCTGTGTGCTGTAATCCCTGTCGGTAGTTTGTTTTTTCATTGTGTGATTGTAGATTTTAATTGGTTAATGTTTCTAAATTATTATATTATTATTGTTATTTATTCCGTATGGTGATCGAACAACTATTTTAGGTGTGGTACTTCTAAATCTAATAAAGATCATTTTTCACTACTGAAGATTTCCATAAACCCTTACAATACTAACTACTTATTGTATCAAGAGTTATTTGAAATTAAAGAAAATTCTTAAGACTATTAATTTCGCTACAAATATTTGTCGTTGGCATATACTTATCAAAGACAAATTAATATTAAGCTATATCGCAATATCTTTAATAACGAAATTGGAAAAGAGAAGACCCAGAACATAACCTTGGGGTACACCCGATACAGCTACAAATTACTTATACTGTTATACGACACATTCAAATCAGTTATTCAAACAAGATGGGAAAAATAGAAACAAATCTTTTGAAAATCCAAATCTTTTAAGTTAAAAATAGGATCATCATCATCAAAAGCTTTTGTAAAAAGCGTCATTCACGTCTATGTGAGAATCGCCATTGGTGGTTTCAGAAATAAATTGAGATACATAAAGAAGGTTTACAGGTAGTGTACATAGGTACCTTTGAAAAAAAAACATTTTATTGAAATACAGTGTTGATAATATTCGAAACAATGTATTGTAATTCTCAAGCAGTGAGGATAGTTTCTATAACCCAAAGAAAATTCGTTTATTGCGTTTTTCATGATTTCTTTTTAGTCTTTCGGAACACACCATTTCGCGTACCTGCTTTTCACTATAAGAATAAGCTAACGATAAAAAACAATTTATTCAGTTGATGCTACCATTGTTGACGAAAAGTGAATACAACATTTCGATAGACTGTTAAAAACAACACTGTGTAGAGGACTCTCATTTAGACTACCTCTTAGGATTTTTTCGTGTACCTTCTAAGGAAACGAGTGATTCATGGAAGATGAATTAGCTGTTGCAGAGCGAAGTTGCGCCCCAAAGTGCAACTGCGGTTCGGGGGGAGGATCGGTGGTCCGATTTCACGGTCTCAGGGGCCGGCCCAGCGGTCATGTATGCCAGGCACATCCAGGCGAGACTTTTTACTTCAGTTAGCAATTTGGAGTTTGGTTAGTTGGGACTAACATGAGTTTGCTCAACATTTGCATATAATGCGAACAGCACGGTGAAATCGCAGTGAATTTTGACGAGACGGAGGGTGTAGATTGCACCGCCCAGATTTATTTTAAATTCATGAACTGAAAAATGTTTCTAAAAACCCATCAAATGGAGTCAAATTATGTTCTTTGATACCAAAAGTATATAATAGGTATACGCAAAAGATATTCAACCTCATAGACAAAGTCCTTAAACACATGATATTGCAGGACACAGCTATCAATGGGTTATTTGCACCAACTAGCATTGAATTATACCAGCAATATCTTGTAAACAGATAATATTTAATAATATATAATAATTATCTAAAATTAACATTAAAAGTTACATGTCTAAATATTATTAATATAAAAACACATACCTACCACACACAAAGAAATTGCTATATAATGCAATCTTACGGAAACTATTTTTAAATTTATTTCAACGGTTAGGAAACTGCTGGATAAGGGGAAACACCTACCGTATGCGTTATTTGCACCAACTAGCATTGAATTATACCAGCAATATCTTGTAAACAGATAATATATAATAACATATAATAATTATCTAAAATTAACATTAAAAGTTACATGTCTAAATATTATTAATATAAAAACACATACCTACCTGTCACATTGAAATTGCTATATAATGCAATCTTTCCAAAATAACTTTTAAATTAAGCCAGCAATTATCTAAAATAAAAATTAAAAATATGTATTTTACATACCTAGATTTTTGGTACAGAAGAACTTCAATTGGTTGGATTATTGGAAAAATAAATTTTTTATTTGAATTAGCCCGGGTGAATTAGTTTTTTTTTCAAAAATCGGGCCTAACTCAAATTTTATGAGCTTAAAATTAAGTAAAAGATGCACAAATAATAGCAAAAAATAGAAACAGAAAAAAATTGCTCTTTTCTCAGTTTTTTACTTAAATCTCCGAAAATAAGCCTCTAATCGTCATGAGGTATATTTATCGGTTTTGTTCCTGAGGAAATTTGTTACAAGGATAGACTTTTGCGAAAGCTCTCAAATTTTTTTTTTACATTTCAAAATTAGCGGTGAAGAAAAAAATTTGCAAAATTTTCAACATTAAATAAAATGAACAAATTTGACTGAAAACGGATGAAAATAGAGGAACTGTTGGAGTGCTCAACAAATACCCAAAATCTGGACCCCCCATTTCAAAATGGCGGCCTACTGCAAAATTATAAAGTCGAAAATGCGAATGCGTATATCTTCTGCCCAAGTCGAGATATGGAAATTCGATCAAAAAGGATCGAAAGGTAGTTACAATGTCTCGCGTTTGCGTAAATTTTAGATTTTTAAGCAAAATAAACAAATTATTAATAAAAATTCCATCCCTACTAGAGGACGATCGATGGCACTCTCAATAATTACACAAGTCAACATTAAGTTTGAAAAAAAAACACTGGACTATAACTAGATACCCAGGTGTTTTTGGGGGTTGATTACGATACCGAGGTCGGTTACGCTCTATCACGTCAGGTTCAAGGTGATTTGAAGGTCAAACTATGAAAAGGTGGATGAAAAAATCTTAAACAATTTATACATAGGTTTTTCGATAGTTGAGTCTGAATCCGATGTCGATTGACCTCTATCACCTCATGTTCAACATCATCTGAAGGTTAAAGCAAGTATAGGAGGTGAAAAAAATTGGAAAATATTTTTACGCATGCTCACCTGCCTACCTTTTTACCTGTTTGTTTGCTTGTTAGTCTGTATTTATCGTCGGTCTGTATTTTCTCTCTGTCCATCTACCTGACATCCTGTCTTTCTATCTGCCTTTCTTTCGGTAATTTTGTCTATCTTCCTGTCTGACTAAATGACTAAATGTTTCTATCTGTCTGTTTTCTGCCACCCTCTGTCTAAATGTCATATGAATCTGAAACTTCATTTTCTTCATTTCCATCTTGATTGGTTCCCAAAAAATCTGGGAGCTTTTAGTGAAGAACAAGGAGAAATAATGGACTAACTAGGATCTGAATGAGTTTGAACAAAGATATCAATGTGTTTGGAGGAAGACGATGTTAGCAGACTATTGCTGGAATTTAAAGAGAGACACAAATAAAACACATAAAAGAAAAGCGAATCGAAGATCATTCCAGGAATAACGTAAGCGTTCTCGCCTGAATTTCGATTATTACACTTATGCTGAGAGAAGCGAAATTATTTGTTGATGGCTTTTAAAAGTTTTTTTAATCTAGTTTTTGTAAAATCACGCAAAACCGAGAGAGAATGGTGGCAGAAAGGTTAGAACACAAACTGACAAGGAGGCAGACAGACTATCAGTGGACATAGTTGGCACTATCGAGAAGAACAATTATTGATACCTTAAGATTGTGAAGATAAATATGGAATGGTTATTTACTCCATTTTTTTTCTGCAGAATCCATAGAACTGATGTAATGTAAATAGAAACTTTACAGAAACTAATTAGCTATGATATGGAACAAACCTAACAACCCAGATCTAGATCCCCATTTGTCAAATATTTGTCCAAAATGGCGGACTACTCAAAAATTGATGAACTTATTAATATTCAAAGATTTTCAGCCAATGTTATGTAAATCATCCATTGTCGACCTTTAGAAATTAAAAAAAAAATGGTACATTAAATTACTATTTGACACGAGGATTTGTAGTATGATTTGAATATAACCATTATTATATGAGCACGAACAGTGAATAATAAAATTTGTGAAACTTTTAGGTTGGCCATTGATTTCAGGAAGCTTTTTATGGTTCGGAAAAGTATATATTTTTTCTGGGCTTCACTTTTTAAGTATTGTTACTTGTATTTTATCAGGTAATATTTCCACAATTTTGCATTACAGAAAACAAGTATTAATCTCACATTTTATTGAATAAATCTGTATTTCCAATTATCGAAATTGGCGATAATGATTGATAGCTGAGAATTTTCTCGACCGAGAAGCGTCTTTCCTAGTTTTGATTTGAACGAAATCATATCATTTTCTGAAACGACAGCTTAACTGAAGTCTCTGATATATCGATGCGTACTTTTTATTGGTCTGCTGTTTGTGTGAGGTTTTTAGTTGGACAAATATAATTTACAAAATAACCCTTATGGCGCGATAGTGTCAATTTTTTTTATTGTTTATCCAGGTGGCAAAATACCTAAATAAATAGAAAAAGAAACAAAGTAAACTATGTCAAAAATAAATAACCTCAGACGATAAATGTTGTCCGTCCACTTTGTCAACCTTGCCGGATGCGTGGATTTTGAAGCATAACTTTTTATTAACCGCACCGGAACCTTTCTTCGTAGTTTATTAATAATAAGTCGTGGACCGTAATCCACCATAAACTCGCCCTTAGGGTCCGTTTACGACAACACAAACTGGGCTACGGCGCGACCAAAGAGAATGCCGGCCGGCACGGAGTCGTATCTAGGTTAGAACACTGCACACATATTAACCATACAGTTTCGGGTATTATTTATACAAATGGGCAAGAATTACCATGAATTAGAGTGCATCCCCGCATTCGTTGTGTAATCTCGGTGCAGCGCGTTTTTATATTCAACTAAGATTATTCCAAAGTTGGGAACGCGTAGTTTAGGCTGATAAATGGGCGTAATTTAATATGTACACTCCCGGGCGGGTTTAAGACGCACGAGAAAAATTACGGCGATATTTACATATGCATATTTAGTAGTCCGCGTGCATAGAATGACACAAAAAGGTAGTTTCCCTAAATTTATTATGTATATTATGAATTTCCTTGGTAGCTCGCACCGCCTCACATTAACTCAACGCATTATATTCTTTTTCTACTACGGTTTGTAAAATATTAACTTAAAGCACGTGCACAGAATATCGCACCATTATTTTAATTCGTCACGGTGTTGTGGCCGTTGAAAGATATTCATAAAACTCTTCAAAAATAAGATGAAGTACAAAAAAACGTATTGTAAAACAATTATATAGTAAAAGAGTACATAAAAAACTAAATTATTTTATAATAAATAAAGTATAGTTAATGTAAGTGTAAATTTGTACTTATAAACAATTAGAATAACTTTGTGAATATTCAACCAAATTAAATTTTTTAAAATAGGTTTTAAAAGTTCTTGGAAAGGCGATGCTTTAAAAAAAACAGATCGATTGGTCAATTAGTGACGTAGTTATAGCCGATCAAAATTAACCGTTATTTACACTAAATGTACTGGGACATCTGGATTATTTTTTAGAAAAATACCTTTGGTATTCCGAGTACTTACCAGGTTTAAGTTTGCAATACTTTTCTTCACTTTAGAATATTTAAATAAATTTGTTTTTGATCTTTGATAAACAGTATAGAAGTTTATGCACTTACCTTTGATACAATAAAAAAATATGTTGACCAGTTGAAAGACCAATAATTATTAACGATAGGCATTTGAAAAATACGCTAATTGTTTTTTTTTAATCGCGAGACATCGATTTAAAAAAAAATCATCAAAATCGGACCTCTATACGCTGAGATATTAAAAATTTTTAAGCGCGTCGCGGTTTTGAACTCGCCGATTCAATTTCGAGCATGCCGAAGCGGCCGCGCTCTCTGCTTCCTCCACTACCTCCCCCCGTACGATTTTCTTCAATTTCTCGCTTGCATAAATAAATTTAAACACATTTTAAAGTAGGTTGCCAATGAAGAAAAGTATTGCAAACTTAGACCTGGTAAGTACTCGGAATACCAAAGGTATTTTTCGAAAAATTAGCCCGGATGTCCCAGTACATTTAGTGTAAATGACGGTTAATTTTGATCGGCTATAACTACGTAACTAATTGACCAATCGATCTGTTTTTTTTAAAGAAGCGTCTTTCCAATAACTTTTAAATCCTGCTTAAAAAAATTTGATTTGATTGAATATTCGCAAAGTTATTCTAATTGTTTATAAGTACAAAAATTCGACCAATGTTTAAACAGGCGCTAGAGCTCTCCTAATTGACGGATTCGAATTTTTCAAAAAGCGTTTGAGAGCTTGAGAGCCCTTCTATATGTGATTAAATTTTCAAGTATCTACGGGCCTCGGTTTTTGCTGTGCAAAATTTCGAAAATTTGCAATTTTTTTTTCAAAATCTGGATTGCAAAATTATTATGCAAAATCTATTGAACCGATTTTGATGAAATTTGGTGTGATGATTCTGCATAACATGAAGCCAAGTATGGAAGTCCTAAACCCAATTTAAAGACCCAAAAAAAATCCCTGAAAAGTAACGTTTTTTAACCCTATTTTTGGCGATTTTTTTCGATTTTTACAATAATAATCATGATTCATTCGATTTGTAACTAGTCATATTTTGTAAAAAATTTAATTACAAACATTTTTTTAACATATTGTGCCGCCAAAAGTTAAGCCCACGTTTTTTTTATGCGGATAGAAAAATTTTTATTTCAGCCAAAAAGCCAAAAATCTCCGTGGATATACGATTCACCCAAACCAAAACAGATACCGTCTGGTATATTAATAAATCAATATATTGGGTTTTAGTTACTACTTTTTCTATTGCACAGCTCTTTGTAGAGGATTTGTTTATTCTTTTTTAAGTATATCCTCCTTTTAACAATAGCCATAGGTGTAGGTTTTATAACAGAATCGATTTTTTCAAGTAAATTCCCAACTGCCTTCAGACATTTCCGATACACAGACAGACTTGTTTTTGATTTTGGGGCTTTGACTATTAGGAGGTTTCTTGTATCAATCAATATCTTCAGGGTTACATAACTGTTTTTGTCTTTCTATGTCCATAGTCAAAATAAAAATAATAAACAAGTCACGTCAAACTTTATCGGAGTTATTATATTAAAACATAGAATAATTAATTCATCCCGAACCAGAAATACAGTCCACAAACAATTTCAAGAAGTGAATCAAGAATCCAACATTTATGCCTGGGGTATTAGGTGAGTGGATTGTGTGAAGAGTCTGAGGGTTAGAAATTTAATGGGGTTTAATGGGTTTTAATGAGGGTTAATTATTAATGAAACATGAGCCGGCGTCACAAAAATTGTCTGTTTTCCGCGACTGGATGACTTAGGTGAGGGAAATATTATTTTCAAACGAGTTAAAGCCTTGATATAAACTTAACTGTATACCTGAATGACACTATCAAAACATGTTAATCAAATTTATCTCTGTGATTCATGGGTGAGAAAAGTGTAAATTGAGAGATGATGCGCAGAAGTACTTATATGTTTAAGAACATGCAACATAAATGGGATTTTATATACCTATATTTTAATCCCATAAATAATAATCTTTCATAAGCAATAATCACAGGGTAGACTGATTCTTAAAATCGTTTGAATTTTGCAAAACAAATCCCGAAGCTTTGAATGCGTCAGCTATAGAGATACTGTAAGAAACTTGACCGGGAATTAAAATGCCTTTTGGAAATATTGCCATTCAATAGAAGTTGGATACTGTAGACACATTTTTCTAATAACTGTAGCTGACAAGGAATAATTTTTTTTACCAATTAAATGAAACAACATTTTGATAGTTTTTCAACAAAGTTAATTCGGTAAACTAATTTTTTATCCATCATAATAGATATTGTATATTATTACAATATCAATGATAAAGTTAACAAACAGAACAGATCCAAATACGGATCTTGAGGGACAACTTCAGGTACAATCAAATTTTATAAGAGTGTACATCTGTTTATAATCTGCACGATTTAGGTGATAATTCAAATAATAGGTATTCATTTGTTTTAACGGAGAAAGAATAGCTGATTACCTTAGTAAAATAAAATGTATTTGTAACATATATTCTTCGTCAGTAGACAATCTTCGTCACATTGACAATATTCGCACTTTTGAAACTTGTGTCATTTTACGCTTCACTGTACTAACCATTTTGTGCTATGATAAATATAGTGAGTGACAGTTAAATTATTTCCACGAGCATATTATTTGACAAAATCGAGAATTTGAAAATAAGAACAACTTCTAACAATAGCTTACATCTAGGGATGTCCACGTATTTAAAATAATAATTAATATTTTTATGAATAATTTCAGAAACCGTTAAACAACGTTGAAAAGCAAAGATGCGGGTCGAACAGTCTGCCGCAAAGTAGAATAATATTAATACATTATTGTGATAATAACGAAATGGGATGTGTGACTAAAGGCAACTTCAAAGTTAACGACTGTTGGAATATATAGCTCATCAAAACTCTAGCATGACTTTCAAAATTGTTTTTCTAATACATTTTTAGTAATTTAGCCTAACGCAGGGTATAACTATAATATTAAAATGTCACAAGTGAACATAAACAGTTCGTGTAAATATGTATCCGGAAAACCTCGTTTTCGAGATAGAAATGACTACAAGTAGCAAAAACCAGTTGAAATAAACCATGTAAATAATATTTTGTTTTCGTCACGGGCGTAGTTACTTGAATTACTTAATTTACTTATTTGTGTTTTTAATATACAGGGTAATTCAGAACTTATCCAAAAAAAATATCCATCTATTCCGAGTTGCTATACACGTAAGCCATTTTTGACACTTAAAAAACTAATGTAAACACTATCGCAAAAACGATTATTAACTAAAATCAGATTTCAGTATTCGGAATATCTTGGGGCCATGTGCAGAGAGAGAGCGCATTGCGTACAGCGCACAACGCGAATAACGCTAGGATTACAGTATCCAGGCGATGTAAGGGTTGTAAATACTGTAATTTCGATATATTTTTTTGAAAACTATAAGGAATTTACTATTTTTTTTACGATATTGACTACATTTTTCATGACACATCTATTCCCAATTTTTTTTGGGTAAGTTGTGAATCACCCTGTATACATTTCTCATTTGATTCTCTCTACAAAAAAATAAAAATAAAAAAATTTGGAGACAGTTAACTTTGACCTTCAAATCACCTTGAAGGTCAAATTCAAGGTCAAATCCAAGGTCACCATCAGATAGTAACGGAAAAATCCTTACAATTTTGTCTGGAACATTTTTTCCCAAAATGCATTCTTCGAAAGTTTTTCTGCCGTACCGGGACTTTTGGAACTCGACCCACATTTGACCTTGAAGGTTATTGTCAAAGTCATGGTCAATACCATATTTGGACGTAAAATTTCCTGCTTTTCCGAATCCCCAATAATAAATAGGGGTTCCCTTTTAAAAATCTTAACTTGACCTTCAAATGACCTTGAAGGCTAAAGTCAAGGTCAAATTCAAGGTCACCCTCAGATAGCCAGGGGAAAATCCTTACACTTTTGTCTGATAAATTTTTTCCCAAAATGCATTCTTCGAAAGTTTTTCTGCCGTATTTGGATAGCCCTGTATGTACACGAATTTTTCCAGTTGCCTCCATGATTAATAGCGTATATGTAAAAAATCACTTTGTCACTGTTAAGTAAATTAGTAATTTTATTAATACTTAAATATTAGAAAACACATAGGTCCAAGAAAAGTGCCCTGTGGGACTCCTTCTTCTATTTCCAATGGTTTAGTTATACGTTTATTAATTTTAACTCTTTGCATTCTGTTTTTAGGTAACATTTTAATATATCTAACCCATTACCCTTTATTACAATGTCATGTAATTTTTATAATATATCACGGAAAATAGTGTTGAATGTCATTAATGCTCATTATTCTATTAGTTCGATTATTTTGTTAAATCTAAAACTGATCGTTGAATAAAATATTTTCTACTTCCAAAAGTGCAATCTTTTTAGTTTTAAAATATTTTCACAAAATTATTTATAATATATAAGTTGATGATTTGTAATTGCAGTATAACTGATTTCCATGCACTAGGAGCCAGATTTGGTAAATATGTTAAATCAATATCAAGGTCATGGTGTCAATAGGAATGTACGTGACTTTTTAATAATTTTTACAGTAAAATGTCTTCGTCGTCTACCGTACAGAAAAAATATTCTACCCTAGACTAATTTTTAGTTTACGACACATCAATGGCCCCATAAAAAAAAATTTAGATGCTATGCCTGCCCATAGCTTGTAACACACTTTTTCATAAAGTAAGCCAGGACTACATTCGAGGTTATGTATTGTGTTCCGCAAGAAATACGGGCACATAAAATAAGTAATAATGTCGAGAACAGTATCGGAAGTAGAACACAGCGGTGTACGGATAATATGTGACAGGAATTTTCATCAAAAACCCCCAGAAATATTTTTTAAGCGAACTTGCGGCAATTTTTCAGCTATGCGATCAATGGGGGCCAACAGTGTCATTGGTTTTTATTGCGCTCCTTCGGCATGAATCAAAATGATGAAAATGGTGGGATGGGGATCGGATACAATGGAAGCCTCTGGGAAAAATACGGGGCCTTCGGAGATAAATACGTTACACGGTTCATCAAACAAACATCAGAAATAAAAATAATCGTCTGGAGGATACTGCCAATCAGCTGAGGGGGGAAGTGAAGTGGTGTATGTGTAAATATTAAAGACATAATAAAGAAAACGAGGGTACAGATGTTTTTCGTGGAACAACAAATTCATCTAAAATCCAGTCTAACACATTTTTAGACTAAAGAAGTTTTTTTTTCGTTACCATATTTTATTGTCATATTATTTGGTTAACTAAGAATAATATTCGTATCTGAGTTAGAGTGAAATATTGGTAATGCGTTGTTATTTACTTTTTATTTTTAAATTTACATCATGTAGAAGTGTATAAGTAATAATCAAAATGTTTTTCCGTACCTATAGATATAAAATTATTAAATAGATACATATTTTTTGCTTACAAAAATAAGGAATTATTATAACCATGATCACAACAAATATCAAGTTAAAATATTTTAGGTACCTATATACAGGGTGGTTCGTTTTTCATGGCTCACCATTGGCAAACGGGAAACCGTAAGATATACGGGGTGGCTCAAATTAGAAAAAAGTTGCGCCTTTTCAGGGTCATTAAAATAAACCAAACAGACCAAAGATATCTGCTGCCGTTCTTGAAATATTGTGAAAAAAACGAAAATAGTGATTTTAGAAAATGCCATCTATCGTCCTTATTTTACAACAGAAAGAACTGAAATTTGGTACTGGGGGATAAAAGCATACCAATCCATTTCTACAGCCACTAGTTTCAGTTGCAACATTACGGTTTCCCAGATGCCAATGGTGAGCCATGAAGAACGGACCACCCTGTATGCGACATTAGAATAGGATATGTGATATATAACTTCTTATAGTTCGGTTCTTATTAAGCCTACAGATTTCAAATTTACATCGAAGGGAAAGAGTGCATTTTTAAATCTGTATCTACAATAACCTCATTTTTTTAAAATATAGACTTTACCTTTTTTCCACCAGGTTCCTAAATTGAAGAATTTATTTTAACAACAGGAGATGTCACAAGAAAATAAACTTTTCTGAAATAAAGGAAAACTATCTATTTTAACGATGAAACTTATGAAGTAATGGTTGTCTAAAACTATTTTTTAAAGGTAAATTAAATATATGTATAATAATATGGGCTATTTGTGTTTACTTTGCCAATTTATGAAATTTGAAATTTAAAGACAGGTTACTATGACAAATATTACAAATAATATTTCAAAAGTATTTAAGGACCACTTTTATCGTTAAGAATGGTATTTTTGTATTACATAGTACATAGGTATTAAAAGATATAGATCTATAATATATTTCTAAACATCTGTATAGAAAGTAGTTATGTAAAAATAGTATTAGGATTGATAAACTATACGAGACGTGCGTCATTTCTAAAACAAACTATTCAATTTTAGTCTACGAGGAAAAATATTGTTTTCTATGCGAGTTCTTTAGTTTTAAATTAATATACAGGGTGTAACATAAGCGCGTGTTAAAAATAAACATTTTCCTTCTTCAAACAACAAATAATGACGACAATGAAAAATTAGATGTAATAAAAAAAGGAATTGCACCACAACAGTAAAAGCTATGCAAAAATCATTTCCGTTCAAAATTGAATTTATAGGAAGATATTTAGAAATACAAATTTTTTTAAATTCGAACAAAAAATACACTGCTGTTAATTTTTAAATTTTTGATAACATTCGTTAAAATTTGGGTCTGCTTTAGCAGTTGATGTGACTGTCTATTTTGGTCGCAAATTATTTCAACCTTATATAAAATAGTGCATATTGAAAATTACTTCCTATTACTGCTTATCCAGTAACATTTTCTTCTGATTACAACGAATGGATTGCTGTTGAATTAATTATTTTACTAGTCTTCATTAAATTTTGAGAAAGCGTTAAAATTTCATGATGAAATACTATCTTAAAAAATAAATTACATACCAAATAGGTCATGTGTGGTAACTTAGCGACACTGATGAAAGATGTTGACAATTAGAAGCTGAGTTCTTACCTGAAACAAAAAGAGTAAGTAAGATATAAAAATTAACCATCTTATACGCAGTTATGTGCAGTGGTACTTCATATAATAAAAGCAATGAAAATTATCGATAATTTTATGAAAGTCTTTAGTTTAATTTGTTTCTATATTTTCGTAAATAAAACCGTATCGAAAGGTACAAATAATATACTAAAAAATGTCTTAATCCAAAGACCTATTTCATTTCAATATAAGTAAAATTCTCGACAATCGTAAAATAATCGTGTTTTGCTCTAATTAACAAATACACCAGGAAAATTAGCGAAAATAAAAGAGAAACTCGAAAAAAGTCCTATCCGCTAGATTATTGTAAAATTGTCTAAAGGAACATAATACAAGACATCTCTCGTCTCGTGAGTCAAAAACTTTTATTAGCTAACTTTTCTATTTAAACAAATAAGTGAGGAAAACAGTTTTTTCACTTTGCAGGGAAAACCATCAATTTTAGCGAAAAGTGACTCACAGACAGCTTATAGGGAGTAAAATTATCTACAAAATGAGACTTGTTAAATTAAAATCGGTTAATAAACAAAAAAGTTATTGCAAAAAAACAAGAAAAGTGCCCATTTTTTAATTTGTTTATAACTATCGCATTTATTGTTAAAATTTTATAAAACCTATGACAAGTTGAGGGTTTTGTCATACTTTAAAAGTGTGCCAAAAGTGGGCGCTGTAGGTGCAATAGTTTTCGCACAATTCTATTTGTTTATAGCGGAGGCTCCAAAAGTTATGAACTTTAAGCCTCTGTACAGACGTTAATTTTCAATCAAACATGATTCTGAAAGCGTCATTGTAATCTTAAAGACGCAATTAAGCGACCTATTAAAAAATATCACCGTTTTTTTGACATTAACATTCTCAAATTGTGCATTAAAAAACCGTGCGTTTTTCGCTTATAAACAATTTGAATAACATTGTTGCTATTTATGCTATCTCACCGAAAATAGATGCAATGGATAGCTGGCAAAAAAATACAGTTTTAAAATAAAAAAGTACCCTCTACGACCAACAGGAGCCAAGATAATATTTTTTTTTTAAATCGTAGCGCAATTGTTTATAAATATTAAGACTTGAATTTTTCGCAAAATAAAGTTTACGACGTAAACTACGATTTCCCGTGAATTGCATTGAAAAATGAGGAAAATTAACGACTCGCGAGCCCTTTAAAGAGAAGGTACTTGCTAAGTAAAATGTCCGGCGTGGTGGTGGGGGAAGCTCGTCCAAGCGAGTCGCGCGCGCGAGAAAAGTGAAATCCAAAGTTCAAATTGATGCGCGCTATAAAATTTTGCAATATCTCGGTTTCTATTCATCGTAAAAACTTCTCTTTATTTAAACTGGGGTAGCTAGACAAAAAAATAACAATGGGCATATTTACGAATTCGTAGAATAGCCCTGAACCCCAGAAAAAATGCATTTTTTTTTATTTACAAAAATGTCACAAAAATTATTGTAAAACGAAATATTAATTAAAATTTCAATTTCAGAATTATTTTACTATTATTAAATAAATAAATGAAGCTATATCGTTCATTTAAAAAGTTATTTTTCATAAAAATAGAAAAAAATTAAATTTTAAATTGTATTATATTGCATTATATCTGTTATTGAAAATGGTTGTGATTAATATTTTTTGAATTAATTTTGATTATGTTGCAAAAATTTTTTTGTATAAAATTAGTAATAAATATAACAAAAAAAACTTTATATATTAAAATTTCAAGAAGTTAAAATTGTAATTTTATCGACCGCATTATTTTTATTAAAATTTTTTCATTTTGAGAATTTTGCAATAAATTCAAATGTTTTTTATTCTTTTTTAAATCTTTTAACAATAAATAATAATTTGAAAATAATTTGTGAATTTTTACTTTAATTTTACATTTAAATCGTAATTAAATAACTAACAAAATATTGAAAAAATAAGTTTACTTTAGTTTACTTAATATATAAAAAAAAATAACTTTAAATGAAAAAAACTGTGATATTTTTTAATAGGTCGCTTAATTACGTCTTTAAGATTTCAATGACGCTTTCAGAATCATGTTTGGTTGAAAATTAACGCCTGTACAGAGACTTAAAGTTCATAACTTTTGGAGCCTCCGT